>NW_028186384.1:289063-298107 GCF_003343005.1 Rhea americana
CCGGCCGCGGCCTCGCTCGCCGGCGGCCGCGCGCCGGGGGGGAGGGAGCGGTTTTCCTGTCGGCTCCTGGGATTCGAGGCGCGTCGGGCGGGCCTGCAGCGGGCCCCCGCCGGGCGCACGCTCGCCCCGCTGACTGGAAGCCTGCGCGGCTGCCCAGCGCCCCTTCTGGTTSCAGTTCAGGCCTCGTGTAAAGCCAGCACCTTTCTCCGCGGTGTGGTCGTTTGCCGGCCTCGCGGACGGCCGTTCAGAAGCTGAACAGCACGTTAATACGTGGGCCGCGCTGACATCTGCGAAGGCTGTGACTTGTGAAAACCCTCGCTTCTGATATTTATCCAGCATTAAGAATTAATTAATTGGGCATTAGGAATACTGACAGTGGAAACACCAAATTGACTCCTCTTTCTACTCAGTTTCACTTTCACGTAATTTGGACTGTRGTTACAAGTCATGCTGCAGGGATCTCCTTTCTCCTGTGGTGGATTAATAATGTACTGCATTTTTTTTTGTATATGTTTTGTATCCTGAATCAAAGTAATGATATATAAGTTCATTTGTGCTTAGAGCAAAGTGAAATTAAGAAGCCGTCTCTGGTTACCTTAAGGATTGCTTTGTTTAAATAAATGAAACGCTTATGACACAGAAAGAAAGCTGAAAATCCCTCTTTAGCATCTTAAATATATGTCTCTTCTTATCCACAAAGCATACTTTTGGGGAAAAAAATAACTAATATTTTTTAAAAATGGTTAGCTGGTCTCCTGCCCCCCCCCCTTTTTAACCCACCTTAAAATTCTTCAGWTTTTTTTTTKAATTGTAGACAAAATAGGTGGTCCTGARTTCCTAAAGCAAGATTAAATAGTGGGCAACTCTTGTTCAAAACTTGACAGTCATATTTCAAACAGATTCTGTGTTTTGTACCTCAGAAGAGAAAAAGGGAGTGTCTTCCGATCTTTATTTAAAAAGATTCTGTTGAAATGCAGCAATACATTAAATGATGTAATGTATTAAAACATTAATTTATTAACATACATCAAAAACTCAATCTGTTTAATATTACACAGAAATTAATAATTTTCTATCTTCAGTTTTATTTAAAAACACACAACTCATTACTTATTTACGTGGAATAATTAAATTCAGTTTAGGGTATTGGTAGTTAAGCCTTATGCATATGCTTGCTCAGCGATAACCCAGTATCAGTACTTCTCCATAGTGCACTAGAATAGTCAAAGCAATGAAATCTGAACAGCAGATTTAAGAGCTTTGATAACTTGTTCATGATTCTGATTAGGTTCAGAATGTCATGAGACTTCTGTGTGTGTTTGTTTTCGAGAGGTTATCTGAAGCTTTTGTTTATTGAAACTACAATTTCTGGTATTTTGAAACTACCTGGGTGCTCTATGCATCTCAGCATGAAGGATGGGAGGAATAACTAACAGAAATTAAGTTAACCCGAAATGGATCCTTAGACTATGAATATGCACATTCCTAAAGATAAAATGAAATAAAGAAGGGAAGGGGAAAAATCAGTCTTTGAGACACCAAACTAAATCAAGGAAACAAGATGTCCTGATCCACGTAGCTTATATAGCTTTTCCACTTAGCTTGTTCAGCACTGCACTTAAATAAAAAGCCTCATTAACTTGAAGGGGGAGAAGTAAGTATCGTCTGCTCCCCTCTGTGACACACGTGCATCTGTATTGAGAATTCTATTGAAGTAGTTGCTGAATGCTAAGATACTTGTGATGCAACATTTGACAGTGTTCTAGGTAGTTCAGTAAGTCTCAGGAGAAACTGTTGTAAGCAAACCTGGAAAGAAATTACTTCCGTACAGTTTATGAGTTTATTTTGTAAGTAGCCTTTTATATAGCCTTTGTGCTGTTGTATTCTTCCTTAACTTTCTGTAAGTCAGACAACAAGTCTTGGAAAACAAATGTAAATGCCTTAAAATATTTCTGAACTAACTTAGTTTGCAGGTGTTTAAGTACATTAGGTAATCATAATTTAAACAAGGCAGCTTTTACTTTGGGTACTGAAACAGTCGAACAGTCCACTGATTGTTCTCTGCAGCTAGAACACATGTTGACAAACTCACAGCAAGATTTCAGTCAGGAAGGAACRCTCTTCTATCCCAGCTCTAGAGATGCCTGGAGGCACACTTGTATTTACTGGTTGGTCAGAAAGCTTTTGGTCACTTACCAGATCACAGTACAGAAGTCAAAAAATGAGGTGGAATTGGTTCTGTATTACACTGGCATGTTCTTTGATTTAGTCTAGTTTTGGATTACTTTGTGTATGAATATTTATTTAAAAAAATAATTATGGTATGTTCTGTGCTTTTGTAAAAGTTTCAGTTCCTATAAGACTGTTCATCCCCAAATGTAAATTGTGAATGAATAGTGATTGTCTTCTTGCTTTGGCAAGTGTGTGAGCATGTGGTTGTTATTACAAGAGCTTCCAGTCTAAGATCCTGAATCATTCTGCAATGTCTTTGTTGCTGGCAGATGCTTTCTATTGAACAAAGTCTTAAAGGCATCCTGGAATTTTGCATAAGTACAGGAATCTGTATGCGTGCATCTTAGTGTAGGTTGGAGCACTGAAGTTAGTCATAAAGAGTGGATTTATGTATTGTAGGAAGGAGTTTGTGGAAGCCATAGATCTAATTGGTACTAGAGACCATTAGAGTYAACACACGACTCCATGTGTGTATATAAAAATACATATGTTTCTAGTCACTTACATTTTCACTTTCTAAAAATACATGTTTTCTCAGCATCTTAATTTTATAGTGCTCCTTTAGGTAGCATTCAAATATTGAACATTGTGTAAATTCTTGTAATATTCTTAATTGCYAAACTAGTTATCTTTTCATTTGTTAATAACAGTCTTTGTAACATGCAACGTTTAGTTGTTTTGAAGCAGTCTTCGGTTATAGTAATTTCATACTTCAAATTGTGATGAGCTCCACTGATCAAGCAAGTCTCTGAGGCAAAGCTAAATGTAGTTATCAGAAATCAAATGCTTAGCTTTCCGAGGCCTATAAGTGGTTGTCTAATCTGTGCATTAAAAAAAGCGTCCTTTTGATTTAACAGTGACAGGCTCTGCTTACATTTCTCGAGTTGTGACTGTTGAAGATCAGAGATTGAACAAGATGAGTCATTTTCTTACATGCAGAAAAACAATATTAAATATTGTGCTTTGAAGAAATACTAGTCTGTGAAATAGGTGACAGTCCACGTTTTCTGTATGCAGGGTTGTTTGATGATTTGATCTTGCTCCTTTGCCTTCAGAAAAACAGCCTTTTCAGTATTGTGCAAGTTAAAGCAATCCCATGGATTTGAAATTCGGTACACTTGTACATTCAGCAGCTAGATAACATCTGCTTCTAATTTCCTTGGAAGTTCTTGTCTTTTTACTACTATTATTTCTCAGAGCCATACAGAGAGTCATCTGTATTTGTCATATGAATTCTTCAGTAGCAAAATGAATTGACACATTGAGAATAACTCAAAAGGGTAGGAGAAGAAAAATCTGTAGATTGTTATCCAGAAAGCAAGGATTCTGGATGTGAAAGAATTCAGAGGCATTTGTTTCAAGGATGTACATTTTTCAAGAATTTTGTGCCCTTAGAACTAAGGGAGTATTTTTCAGCTTGTAGATTACTGTATTTCATGTCTTTATAAAAACTGGCTTTACTCAAAAAATTAAATTTAATCAAGTTATTTGTTTTTGGAATGAAAGCGAAACTGAGTAGAAAGTGCAAACTTGATTCTTTTTCATGCTGGAGACTTCTAAGTAGTGGAAGAGAAAYATAAAAGATGAGTTGTTATAAAATGAGATATTAAAGATCTAATATGTTTACCCAGGTAAAGAAACTGAGGGTGGTGGAAGGAATAGGAAACAAAAATATTTTCAGCCTATTGATGTTCCATAAAGGGCAGTAATTTAAGATTGTTATGGCCAACATGATCATATATCCCAAGAATATTCTTCAGAAACAAAACTAATATTTACGTACAGCTTTCCCTGAGAGTGAATAGCATGATCTGGTTGCTAACACATTTCTAAACATATTCAAGAGTTATATCTGTTTTATTAAAAACAATTTATTATCACCTTTATATTAAAAAATCCTTCTATAGTGTTTGAAATTCAGTATTATTTCTGCCTTTATTTGGCAGCTGTATATTCTGTAGGATTCAGATTTCTTATGTTGTTTGCTTTTACAGAAAACTCTTGTGCAACTTGTAGAAATAGTGGGTTTTTTCATAGTTCACATTTGTCTGTAAATCTAGTAACATTTTAACTTTCAACTTATTTCAAAATAACTTTTTATTGTATATTTTCAAATCTTAATATGGCCAAATTTCCGACCACAGATCTTAAAAATGTATATCTGAAAGCCTGTCTGTTCCCAGAATAGCTGAAATTATATGAAGAATGTTTAGCATGACACTTTCAACTGAGCTAAATCATATCTGGATCTTTGGACTGCTTTGTTCAGTCATAGTCATCTTGTTGCTGTGACTCAGTTGATGGCACATTTGCTCAAAAGTAAGCAGACTTTGATCCGTGGGAACCTGTCTCTATCAGATACTGACATCAGATTGTATTGTTTCAATAAGAAATGTGATCTTAGAATTGCATATTAAACCTGACCATGTGGAAGTTAAAAATTCTTCGGTATGATTTTAGAGCTCTTCCCTCCACCCCCAAACACACCTTGTTTTATTGTCTTTTGGTCTAATCTTAAAGAATGGGGAGATTCAGGGGACAAATACAGTAGCAATTGCAAGATGACAGTGATACAACAAATGATGAATTTTTGAAGCTAACCATCTGTTACCAAATGTAACTTAGTAAGTATGCTATTCAAATACCTAACTAGGTGTAGGACAGGTTGGTGTACTAACCAGTAAGATAACATTTTGTCACCATTATTTAAATGCATTGCTCTCCCCCTTCATGCTTTTTTTTTTTTTCTTTTTAAGATTGCCCCTGTTTGTTCCTTTGTCTTGTTTCCTGCCCCTCCCCCCAGTCTCTTTCTTATTTTTATTTTTTCCTGACTTATTACCTTCTTCTACCACGGTTTGCAGCAGCGTGGTAACATTATGTAAAAACTCCATTTGTAAGTGGAGTTGAACCGTGGTGTGTAATCCGTTTCTCTGCAGCGCAGTTCCCTGCGAGACTGGGATGTGTTGGGTTTTGTTCTGTGATAATCTCTCCAAAGCAGTGGACAATGAATTGCCTGTTGAAAGACTGACAAGAGGATTAGTGAGCATCTGTTCTGAGAGAAATGGTATTTTTGAAGTGTAGAGAACTTTCCTGATTTATTGAAAACTTGAATAGTGCAGGTCCTTGCATTAACAGCATCATGCCTTTCCTGACCATGTGGTTGTCTGCTGAACCACTGTCATGGTCTGGTTTGTAAAGCCCTCTGGTATAGCTGGGTTTATAAAGGACCTAATAAACCCACTTTGAAACCATTTTGTAAGTGTGTTAATGAACTAGAAGGAAATTTATACTTAAAATTGGGTAAGGTAAACTTGTAACACTGTTCATAAAGTACTTTGAAGACTGCTGAATGTATGTAAGATTAAAAACAAGATAAAAACATTGTACCCAGGAGAATATGGATGTTTCTTGTGTGTTTGAACTTGAATGAGCCTTCCTTTTACAGGGTAGTTCTTAAATGATTTCTATTTAGAAGCTCTTTAGTGTGTTCCGTTTGTCCTTGATATCTCACTTAGTAATTGCCTCCTCTGCTCTCCCTGTATTCTTGTCTCACTGACTGTTCTCTGAAGCTTTCTGCAGTACTTCTCTATCTTCTGCCTTGGATACTCTTAAACTTATTTTCGTTCCCATGTTTCTCAATCTCTTGTTCTTAACCAAATGCTTCACAGTTAATTTGCTTTAAATGACTCCAAAACATGTATTTTAAAAGCATAGATGAAATACGAGATCAGAATGTACTGATRAGAGAATACAAACGAAATTACATAAGGCGATTACCTGTCAAAGATGGACTTTAGGGGAGTTTTGTGTACTTTATACATCTCTTAGAAAAAATGTGGATTTTCTATAAATACAATGTTGCAACACCTTTCTGTCCTTAAAAGCAATATATGAGATCTCTTACCCTAGAGAATACCAAAATGCTTTACAAATTTAAAAAAGTGGGGAAAAAAACCTTTGCTTTATGCACCTTGGAAACAGGGCTTTGAATTTGGTAGGTGGTTGGGAGATGTATACACTCATAACCCTGGCCTTTTTTCCTCTGTTTCCAGTACAAGAGAAACTGTTCTTGCCACAGCTGGTCTCTTTGAGGAGAGATCCTTGCTCCCATTTTGTCCCTTTTTCCATTTTTCCACAAATGTACCTGTTCTCTTAGAAGTTGATTTTGTTTTGAGCTATGCAATTTGTGCCTGTTTCTTTCTCAAGCCATTGTGTGTTCTGTGTGCATCCACGTGGCCGTGCTGGAGAAGCAAAAAGTTCTGCAGAGATTTGAAAGGGCTTTACTGCATCTGGGACCCAAAACCCACCAGTTGCTGGTGAAATGTCTCTGTGTGTGCCAAATTGCTTTTCATTTTATGTATCCCAGAGCTGAAGTAGTATGGAGGAGGTTTATTACAATTTATTTCCCATCTGCACAAAAAAAGGAGATTTTTTTTTTTTTGAAATATGCCTTTTCTACCATGTGGCAGTACTGTGGGCACTGATGTATTGTTTAGTTACAACTTCAAGTAAATGCAGTTTGGCCAAGTATTTTAATACTAGGTTAGGATTTATTTGGGACACAGGCCTGATACCCATCTCTTGTGAGTATTGTTTTAGGATCTTTAACTACCACATGTGGTCATGGTGTCAAAGTCAAGTCTGAAACAAGGAAACAATATGCTGGTAAGAGACATGAATTTGCAGAACTGGCTGGGGGCGTAGTGCCATCTACTGACTTACTAGTACCTCTTTCTGCAGCAGTAGGGTTTTCCTTGGTTTCCCATCCAAGTACTGACTAAGCCTGACTTTGTTTAGCTTGAGGTCTGAAAGTACAGGCTGATGTCATGGCTGCCATGTAATGGAATAAAGATTCACTTCATATGTGGTATTATCCATATAACTGCAATTTGAGCAAGAGGTCTTATTTACTTCCTGCAAATTTAAAACTTATTTTTCTTGTTCACATCTATCTTCACATCAATAATTTGATTTTACTGCATAAAGATTGACTATTATGTTTGGTCTTATTTACCAGATCTTACAGCAGACACTTGTTGCCCAAACTTCAGTTACTTTTAACTTCCTTTCGTCCTACTCTGTGGTGGTATAGGTTTCATTTTCAAATATGTGTTATATGCCAAAGTCATCTTGGATTCTGTGAACTTAYGTTTTTTGTGGTCTTCTCCTAGAATGTAGTATAGTAACATAGGGTATATACAAAGTCATTAACCAGGGATCGAGGCTTATATACTTGTAAACTTTAGCTGCTTTCACACATCCCAAACTTCTGAAATTCACTTATCTTTCGGTATGAAAGTAGCTTTTTGTAGAAGAGTAGTAGTATGTATAGGAAACACTACTGTATTTTTATCTGAAATAATATATGTAGGTTCTGGGTACATCTTGAGTCTGTTAAGTTATGTAATAAAAGCCTTGTAAGATTGAGATCTTTTAATGTTTTTAGATCAACATGATGCGTAAGTTTAAAACGGCATCTGTGTAAAGGGATTTATGACTAAAACTGCTTGTTTTTCTACAGAATTGTCTGGTGTTTCTCAGCTTGAAGAAGATCTGCAGTCATTATTGATCCTCTTTCTTGGCGTTACCATTTTCGAAGTGAAGTTTGCCTAGCTTTCTAGTGTGAGCTTTCTTTTCAGCCATCTTTAAAAAAATTTTTTGATCCGTAAAGTAGACAAGCTATAGTTCTACAATGTCCAAGTCATTCCAGCAGTCATCTCTAAGTAGGGATTCACAAGGTCATGGGCGTGACCTCTCTGCAGGAATAGGCCTTCTTGCTGCTGCTACCCAGTCTTTAAATATGCCAGCATCTCTTGGAAGGATGAACCAGGGTACTGCACGCCTTGCTAGCTTAATGAATCTTGGAATGAGTTCTTCATTGAACCAACAAGGATCTCATAGTGCACTGTCTTCTGGTAGTACCTCTTCCCATAATTTGCAGTCTATATTTAACATTGGAAGTAGAGGTCCGCTCCCTTTGTCTTCTCAGCACCGTGGAGATGCAGACCAGGCCACTAATATTTTGGCCAGCTTTGGTCTGTCTGCTAGAGACTTAGATGAACTGAGTCGCTATCCCGAGGACAAGATTACTCCTGAAAACTTGCCTCAGATCCTTCTACAACTTAAAAGGAGGAGAGCTGAAGAAGGTTATGGTAGAGATGGCAGATCATCCACACGGGAACCACCGTACAGAGTACCTAGGGATGATTGGGAAGAAAAAAGGCATTTTAGAAGAGATAGTTTTGATGATCGTGGTCCTAGCCTCAACCCGGTGGTTGACTATGACCATGGAAGTCGTTCTCAAGAATCTGGTTATTATGACAGAATGGATTATGAAGATGACAGATTAAGAGATGGAGAAAGGTGTAGGGATGAATCTTTCTATGGTGAGACTTCGCATAACTATCATAAATTTGACAGTGAGTATGAGAGAATGGGTCGTGGTCCTGGTCCTGAGAGATCTCTCTTTGAGAAAAAGAGAGGTGCTCCTCCAAATAGCAATATTGAAGACTTCCATGGATTCTTACCGAAGGGTTATCCCCATCTGTGCTCTATATGTGATATGCCAGTTCATTCTAATAAGGTGAGTTATGCACCAGATACTTCTATTTTCCTTTACGTTGTAGTATCTGTTCTGTTTTTACCTTTTTCTTTAATTATTTCTATAGCCTGGTTGCTTTTAAAATGATCTGAAAGTTTGTTTGAGAGTGAAAAAGGCACTTGGTTTATTTACAAGGTAATTGTTAACAAACATTTTAAACCAGGGCTTTACATTAATGTTTTGGTTTGGGTTTTTTTTTTTCTTCCCCCCC
>NW_028186384.1:298258-306162 GCF_003343005.1 Rhea americana
GGTGTGGGATTTTTTTGTTTGGGTTTTTTTCTTTTTGCAGTGTATCTACTGTGCTATTCAGGAAGCTAGTTTCAGCTCTCCTCCACATCTATCTTGATTGCTGATTTATATGTAGTTAAGATGCATTCTTGCACAGTTCTGCTTTTTCCCTGTCCAAAGGGAAAGAGTTAATGTAGAGCCCTGGAACTTATTTGCAAAAGTTAAATTCACGTTTTAGATTAGCTCATTCTTGCCTTTTTAATTTCACTTTAACACTCTATCTCATACTATGGCTGAAATTTGTCGTCATTTTTCTCCTTTTTCACAACTTTCTTAGACACTTCAGACTCACTTTTTATTGTCACATGTTGCATCTATCCCTATAGAATCTCCAAAGAATCAGTCTGCTGCTGCAGTATCCTGCTCTGTGTTCCTAGTAGTGTTCTTTACTTGACTTGCAAGTAGAGTGAATCTTCTGGTATATTCAGTTATGCTGAGACTTCCCTCTTAGCTTGTTCATAATTAGTTCAATTCTCTGAAAAGGTAGCAGTTTACTCAAAATGGCATATTTACTTAGGCATTATTTTCAGAGCCTTCTCACTTTCAGCTTTTTCAATTTTACTCATCTTGCCGAATTTTAGTATACTAGGCAATTTAAAATTTAAAATACAGTGCCCCTCTCGTCACAGTTAGTGACTTATTAGCTTGAAGGCCTTCAAATAAAAAATATAATACRTGCTGTTACTGTAAAATTGATGCAATTTGGAATTATTGTTACTAACCATTTCTTTACAGTTACCTCTCAAAGTACTGGTTCTATATTTCTAATCTTTTTGAAAGATATGAAAGTGGTGTTCAGTCCTTAAAAGTAAACTATCAAAACAGGTTTAGAACATACGTGCTATATTATACCAACTGATCTGACAGTTTATAACTTCGTGTTGCTTTAACTACTTTTATATAAATTAATCACAGTAATTCAGGTTTCTTGTCTCCTATATATTTGAAGTTTATTTTCGTGAAAGGTTTAGGTATTAACAAATTAGATGCCACACTCAGTTTTGTAAAAAGGACTTCATTTGGTTAGATTGAAAACGTTAACTTCTGAGGCCCTTGAAGATGGCAACCAGTAATCCTGTAAGTAGGGTTCTTTTTAGCACTTTATTTAAAAATCTTGTTATTCTTAGTTTGCTTTGGTCTGAAGATGTGTTTGAAGGATATCAAATGTGAAATACCTTTCCAAATATGAGAAATATCAAATTCTTTTGATAGTATTCTTCTGTAACGTTTAAAATCATCTTTTCTAGAAAAATGCTTTGACTTAAACTGCTAGTGCACTATAAAATATTTGAGACTAGATCTTGTTTCTTATGACCCAAGTTTGGGCTTTGCTTCTAATTTTAGAGATCATGTCACAGTGAGAATTTTTCTCTTCCTCTCCTTTTTTCCTCCGCTTTGCATACCTAACAGTTACGGAATTTCCTATTCTGTATCCTGCAAAACTGAATCAAGTAGAACTTCTAAAGTAATCTGATTAGAACCAAAATTTATGGAAAGCAGAAAGGGAATGCTTTTCTTAGCTGGGACAATAATAATAATAAGCTGTAAACTTATTACCACAGTATCAAAATCTCCTTTTCCCTATTCCCAAATAAAAACATCATAGAAGATTGGGGGAGGGGAAGAGTGTATGAATAAAGCATTTAAGCCCAAGCCCAAGCAAGCGGAAAACATTCTTAATGTGACTTAAGCAACCTGGCAGACAACCCCTCTGTATTTTTTCTTTACCGACAATGTTCTTAATAGCTTCTTTGATATGTAATATTTTTGATCCAGTTTGTTTTCTGTCTAATTTTGAAGTAAATTCTACCCATGTTTTCTTGGGCATTTTGTCAATCTTTATCCCTTCCTTAATTAAGGAATGAGACATTAAAGATATAGGGCTTGTTCTCCCGGCTGAAGAAAAAGACTGATGCAACATGAGCAGATGAATTTGAAGGTTAAACAGTTCAGAAACTGTGATATACCTCAAAGAAAAAAACATGACTGTCTCTCTAATAAAAGGATATCTAAAATTAGGTGCTCAAGTTTGGCCCGATTTTCTAAAGAACAGTATGTCCTCTCACTTGCATCAATTGAAGTGAAAGGTAATCTTAGTTTTAAGAAAATCAATTCCRAATTTCTTTAGGAGCTTTACTTTGGACATCCTTGTCAATTAGTGCCTGTAAATATCTAGTGCCCTGAAACCTCAGAATAGTGACACTTCATACTAGGGAGAGGAAGAACTAAAGGGAAGTCTAGAATAAGAATTGTTTTTAACAAAAAAAAAAGTGAACAAAGTAAATAAGCCATTGTTGTTCTGAAAACTTTTTCCTGGTAGGGGGAAATCCTTGTTTATACGTCAGATCTCCTTTTTGCCAACTTAAAGGTGTTTGAAGTATTATGAGAATTAAATCCCTGCATTTTGGCTCTAGTTTGCACATGATTTAAAATTCGGTTTACAGTAATTTTAAAGTATGCATTAAGACAGCTTCAGATGCRTGTTGTATCTAGCAGAATCAGTCATTGAGGCTTTACAAATCATGTGCTAAAATAGAGCTTTTTTCAGTGTTTGAAAGGCTGCTTTCTTTATTGCTGTGATAAACCCTGTTAGCAGCACCTTTCAAATTGAAGATTCCTTTGTTTTTCTTAAAATATTGACTATTCTGTAGTTAGCTTTTTATCTTAATCATCAATGTATTTATTAATTTATAACTATAGAGCCTGCATCTTAAGCAGTTAAGAATAAAGCGGTGCCCTCATTTTACATTCACTTGATAAAATGAGTGAGGGTTTCATCCTGCTCCATGTGATACATTTTGTGCATCATGGAAGAACGTTACAGTCTAGGTTAATGACAGTACTGTGTGGGATACTTAAAATCCATCTTTTTCTCTTTTGTAGAAAAACAGATAGGCATTTAGTATGCGGCACACTACAGGAAGCTTCAGGGACGTCTCACTTAGCCAGTAGGATAGCTGTAGCACTGCAGAAATTAAAAATTGTGAAAGATCAGGGGTTAGGAAAAATCATTTGCCAGTGTCAAGTAGAAAATATACATGAAATAAGAGACACATAAAATAGGCAGCCTATGCAGTACATGTTTTTACATTTGAAAGTACAGCTGATCAAAAAAAGAACCATCAGGTGTGAAAACGCCTGCCTGAAAAGTTTGTAATGACTTTCCCCTTCATTTCCCTCTGTGAACCTAAAGCTCACTTACTCCATGTTGTCTGCTACTGATTATTTGCTTCCCCAGTAGCAGAAGAGTGGAAATAAAGAATGTGGCTCGCAACTGTGTAGCAGTAAAGCTTTAGAAGTTGTCACTTCTTCCCATGCCCTTTACATACGTGACTGTAACACAAACTGCTGCTACTTTTTGTAAGACCCTGCGGCTGTTAAGACCAGGCACTCAGTACTCTGATAAAAGAGGAGTTAGTCCCCTAGCCTGCTCTCCTCTTTAAACATACTGGGAGGTGGGCCCCTCGGCAGTCCAGATAGCAGGCAGAGAGAAGAACGAAAGAGTAAGACGACCTCATTCCTTTCTAGCAGTAGAGCCAGAACCAGAAGGAAGTGTATGTTTATTAGCCATCGATGAGCCTCAGGCTGACCAGAAGGATGGAGCTCAGGGAGCTTACAGGGAGCGGTTACAGTCCTTTCTCATTAGCTGAGGTGCTGACTCTTCTGCAGTCGCTTCTGAAGTCGCCCAGTGCACCCTCTATGCTACTGACCACTCCAACTCCACTTAATCCGTTCTATATATAATGGATCTTTCCATTATGAACTCCACTCTGATACTGAGGTAATTTGGTTTAATTCCATTATTCCTCCTCTGTGCCATCTCCTTTTTTTCTTGATACTTATCCCCCTCAAATACTCATATATTTTTATATTCCACATGTGTAATTGTACTTTGTCCTAGCTATGTGCTTTCCTTTCTTTTAGTCTTTCCTTTCTGAATTCCTTGCAATTTCTTGGCTTCTTTCTGGCTCTAAAAACATGAGCGTTTAGTGCCTATTAATCTTTGAAAATCTGAGGAATGAAGCAGAGAGAGTAGAKAAAATTCCAAAATTATTGAAGAAAAAAAGAAATCTCAGCATCCTGTTCTAAAAGCTGAAATCAAACTGGTACGCATGTATACTGTAGCAGTTCTCCCTGGTAAGCTTTACATATCTGAGGTAGGATCAAGCCCATAGATTACAAAATACTATATTACAAAATATTATCAGACACTTTTTCACCCAGGTTGTAAGAGGTAGGTCTAATTTCAGTTTTTCTTTAAAGTGCTACACAGATTTCAGTATCTATTATGCATCTTAGATACTTCAGCTTAGAAGAGGCGATATTGCGCTGTACAACAACATTATTTTGTCAACACCCACGTATTTTAAGCCATCTTTAATTTTTAATTATTTACTTTGCTGCAGGAGTGGAACCATCATATCAATGGAGCGACTCACAGTCGGCGCTGTCAACTGCTTCTTGAAATGTATGAATTTGAAATATGTTAAGCATTCTTGTGACGTAAGGGCACGTGCAACTAAATGMGAATTACATTGCACAAAACATTAAAAAACATGCTGTGTGATGTAGGGAATAAAAACTTGCAATTTAAAGAGCATCTTCAGGAGAAAGAAGGGATATTAGTTTAGATTATGGGTAGAAAAGCAGTTCATAACTTCTGAATTCTACTGATTTAAATGTAAAGTTTTAAAGAGAATCAGCCCTTAAGAATTGAGGATCTGATGTATTTTTACAACACACTAACAAGACTTGTGCTGGCATCTGCATTTTCTTAAATAAAAAGCAAACTACTTCTGTGGAAATAATGTTACAAATTGCTGAATGTGTTATATTTATTGTAGGAAGTTTCTCACAAAGTAACACTCCCTTTTGGTGGTCTTGTAGTAGACAGTGTTACTACTTGTGTTATATCTGTGTAATATGTAAGGGTATTGCTGCTTGTATGGAAAAAACAAGTATGCAAATTATTATGTATATAGAGAATCAGAATTGTAAAGATAGTATTTCATTTTTCTCACTACTTATTTATTTATTTATTTATTTATTTTTAAGATACCCAGAATGGAATCCTGATAGTGATTCAGGACATGGAATGTAAGTAGCAATGGATGGTAGAAAATACAGATTGTATTACTGTTCTTCCAGTTTGAATAATACAGTTGTTATAATTCCAAATTTTTGGTTGACATTTAATCAATACTTTACCTGTAGTTTTTCACTGGAAGGAGAAGAAGTTCTTAGCATTTGGTGTAAAACAGCACACCTCCATGTCTTTAAATGGATATGTCCCTTTGTTTTCTACTAGCTGAAGAGCAACAGTAAAAGTAACGAAAATGGTTGTTTTACTGGATACTGTGCAGGAATTACATTTTTGGAGAATGAAGTCTTCACAGTTTTTATTTAAAATTTGTTTTATCTTTGTAGGGGTGATCCTTTTATGTTGCAGCAATCCACAAACCCTGCACCAGGCATTTTGGGACCACCACCACCTCCATTTCACCTTGGAGGACCCCCTGTTGGGCCAAGAGGTAATATGAACAGGCATTCTCAAATGTTCTTTCCCTAAATTTCTGTTCACAGGAAGTATTAGGTTCTAATAAACTGAGTTCCTAGGTATTATAATATATCATATGAGTTAAAGTAGCCAGATGATGAGTGGTCCCACAAGCAACACCAGCCTTTCCTTGTTTCCCTTGAGGTTTTGTTTCCCCTACACGCACACGTTGTGTTCTTAAAACTTGATGTCATTTCATTTTGGTATTACAAGTGACTTTTTATCTCTGAGGAACTTCTAAAGGGAGGCATGTTAATAGGAGTCTTACAAGTTGAACTAAGCTTACTTACCCTTTTAATTTCTTAAAGGAGCTGGAAATGGAAATATGCAAGGACCGAGACACATGCAAAAAGGCCGAGTGGTTAGTATTAAAAATTTCTTTCGAGAAACATCTCTGAAAGAGACATTAGTGCTTTTGTGCAAATACACTTTTTTGCAAATGGAGTATTTTTAAAATAGTGAGATTTTAAGATTTCTTTGCATGGGAACATTGAAATGTTTTGGAGTAACATTGGGGTTTCACTGTGCCAAATACTGTACAAAATATTTACTCTAAGCCTATACAGACTTTACTTAAACATTCTAGTATGATAAAGCTGTGGGGCGTGAACATACAGAAAGGAGACCTGGGGACAGTAGACATCTTCCTTTGTGAATGTCCTTAGAGATTCTGTGCCTTTTCTATATGTATCTGGTGTTAGTTACTACTGAAGAAGTCTTTAAAAATATAAACGAACAATAAAAGTAAAGCCAAGCCTTGAAAGGCTTTCCTTTTAAGTTAGCTGATGCACATTTTGTTGTTGTGCTGTACATACATACCTTCTGTCTTCAACAGGAAACCAGCAGAGTTGTTCACATCATGGATTTCCAAAGAGGGAAAAACTTGAGATACCAGCTGCTTCAGCTTGTTGAACCATTTGGAATAATTACAAATCACCTGATTCTAAACAAAATCAATGAGGTAAGATTAGGCCCTTTAGCAGTGTAGTTGGTACCAGCTGGTTTCTAGTGTGCTCACTGTCTGAGCTTAAATTTTTGTAAAAGAAGTTGCTTGACTTTGAAGTAGTTTGTCACTGAGACTATATGCTTGGAAGGAAGAGTAGTTTGTGTTTCTTTTCACAAGTGTTGTAATACTGCATTTTAACTTTAAAATACTGTTCAAAATTATTCTTGTCAATTCGTAGCTTTTCTCAGAATACACCACACTTGCAAATAATGTTCTTGTTTTGATATTTTCTGGAAACTTACTTGGTTGTAGTTCATGCAGGCTGGATACAGGGTGTCATATTTTGCAGTGTGAAGAAAGCCAACATATACCTCAGAGGGGAAGGAACTTAAAAGGATGAGAGGAAATTATTGAATGTTCTGAACCCAAGCATGAGTATAATGTAGCCAAACATATAACCTGAACTCATTTTGAATGTACTGTAATTGTTCTATTTGTGCATTGAAATATGTATGTGCAATCTATGCCTTAATTCTACAGATGAGTTAATCTTGTAATCAAAATTTCATTTTGACTGCATTTTTGATGGAAATACTTAGAGCAAAGCAAGGAAGAGCTTGAGATTTTAAGCAAAATACAGATTTTTTTTCTTTCTTTTTTTTTTTTTTTAAAGAATGATGACTGAATTTTTTTGTATGATTTCAGGCATTTATTGAAATGTCAACCACTGAAGATGCACAGGCTGCAGTAGAATACTATTCAACAACACCAGCACTAGTATTTGGCAAACCAGTAAGAGTCCACTTATCACAGAAATACAAAAGAATAAAGGTACATCACTTTTGTTCTTAACATTACCTTATTTTAAGCTAGGGCAGTAAGTGTTATGAGGATGTTACAAAAAGCTAAGGAATAACAATAATTTTAATGTACCTTTCAGCTGTACCAAATTAGTGATGGGAAGAATGTCCATACAATTTATTGACTTGCTTTAAGTGGTACAGTGTTAAGTATATTTTATGTAGTATGTACCTGAAAACAAACAAGCAAACAAAAAAAACTCATTAACTCTTCATTTTAGAAACCTGAGGGGAAACCTGACCAAAAGACTGAGCCACCGAAACCAGAACTTGGTCGTGTGATTCACCTCAGCAATTTACCTCATTCGGGATACTCAGACAATGCAGTTCTCAAGCTAGCTGAACCATATGGAAAAATAAAGAACTATATACTCATGAGAATGAAGAGTCAGGTAACTGATCCTAGAAATAAGCCTCACTATCAGAAATGCAGATATTTGAAAGTCATGTTTTTAACCTTGAAGAAATACCATACATTCAGTAAGTGCTTTCTTGTTTCTGT
>NW_028186384.1:306178-319444 GCF_003343005.1 Rhea americana
TTTTTGGCCAGCCTTAAGCAAAATGGTAACTTTTAAATAACTGCCTGTGTTTGGTATTGAGAAAGGAACATGAAATTAAAAAAAAAAAAAGGTTTCCAAATTACTTCAGAATTGCCAGAAACCAAGCACCAAATAGTTGAAAAGAGATCCATATTCAAGATGCTCTTTATTTGAAATCATGTGTCGCCTTACAGCGACCCTTTTGCAGATTATTTAAATACAAGTTACTTAATTTCGAAACTTTCTACGGGACAGATGTTGCTTAATTCACAACATAGGAACTTKAGAGCACTTTGGTAAATATTAAAACATAATTACTTTGCAGAGGATTGATAGAGCTGAACCTCATTATTTGATTTGGCATTTCAAAATGTTACGTTCTGAGTTGAGTAGCATTGCCCATGAAAGTGCTCTGTATATTATAGGAATTTAGAGTGTATATTTTAAATCTTTTCAGGCTTTCATTGAGATGGAGACCAGAGAAGATGCTTTAGCTATGGTTGAGCATTGTGCCAACAAAGCTCTTTGGTTTCAAGGCAGATGTGTGAAGGTGGATTTGTCTGAAAAGTATAAGAAACTGGTGTTAAGGGTAAGTCTTTTTAGCTAGAAAGTGATCCTTAATTGTAGTTGAATATGTAAAGTGAATTAAAAATCACCTATCACTTCCTAATTCAAAGCCACTTGTAAGGTGSTGTTTAGTATTTTCTGTCTCTTTAAATGCAGTTATTTAGCCTGAGTGTGGTGTTCTGAGCCCTAGAATAAATTTAAAGGATTTTCCTTTCAGATCACTTAAATTCTAGAATTCAGATTATAGAGTAATCAGACAATGCAAACTTTAAAAGTTACTGTGTAGAGCATTCTGTAATGTGGATATTTCCCACACTTCTGAAGATGATTTATGATAAAATGAGAAGCTGGACAGCAGGACTATGTACTTGTCCACTTGTACACCTAATTCTTAACTTCCTTCTTCCTTTTCACATTAGGTGATTGGTTTGTCCATTTTGTTGTGCACATACTCTTGTTTAAAGACAAAAGTGTTATTAGGGATTTCTAAACTTTAAAGTATTACAACAGAATGCATGCTTTTTTGTGTATTGGTATGATTCAAAACTTTAGTACCGGAAAGGTTTTTAATCACTGGTCTTGTTGCTGCTAACTCCAGCTACCTAGATAGGTATTTAATCTCAAAATTTAATTTCTAAGAATATACTTTGTCAACATTTGTGCTGTAACTGCTTTTCTGTATGTGCAATTGACTTTATATACTAAGCAGAAGAGTTAGCTGAATGTTTTTTAACTTAAAATTCTAATTTTGTTATGGCGTAGCATGTTGTCATTTGAAGGCTAACACTATTGTAGTTGTAAGACTTCTCTTCTATTAGACTAGGACACTTAATGGTAGAAAAATGGGAGAGATCTGAACTATGATGCTGTCTTATCAACCACAATTAGAGGGGAAAAAAGAGCTTTTTATTACAGAGTATGGAGAATTCTTATTATTGTACATTTTCATGCACCCAAACCAAGTAGTCTGTGGCAAGTTCAAATACTTAACACCAAGGCATGAACTTGTTTTCCATGTTAATATTTTATGTAAGTGAAGCTTACTATTCCATAATTCCTATTTAAGTGAAATGTCGTAAGTCTTTGGAAGCTTTCCTTATAGCCCACTCTTAGAGACAGGGAGAAGATTATAGTTCAGGGTTAGATTTGTGCCATTATCTGTGCCATGTTGCATCAGTTTATAAACGAAAGATTTGTTACGTGTGATTTTTTTCTGCCACAGGATATCCCATTCATTCTTGTGTTGGGTAACTGCTAATTTTGGTGAGGAGAAAAAGCAGGGATTTCTAGGTTATTAAGGCTTATGAAAGCTTAATAATACGTTATTTGGTTGGTAGTGGGTTTAGTATAATAGTACTTTTGGATCAACATAATTGGAAGTGCTTGTCTAGAGTGTGCTGTTCTATCTAGAACTAATGTTGTGACACTTTCATATTTCACAATAGATTATTATTTATGCAAGTTACTTATTTATCTGTTTATTTTAGATTCCAAACAAAGGAGTTGAACTGCTGAAAAAGGATAAAACTAGGTAATTCCTRTTATTGTTAAAACAGTGTTGTTTAAAAGAAACATGAAAATACCTTATCCAGAGTACTGAAATAGGCAAGCTCAGAGATCATTTTGTCCGTTGTTTTACGCCCTGAGATGTTTCTGTTCCTGATTTGTAGTCGCTTACCCTCTTTCTCTAGTGATGGAGATTTTGCAGCCTCTTCAGGCTCCTCAAGAAATCTGTTCCAGTCCTTAATTAGCCTTCCCTTCCTGCAATTTAAATCCACTAGCAGTTGTTCTGTCTTGTGAGGGCATTTCCTCCTTGCAGCAGCCATTTACATATTTGAAAAATGGCATCCTATTTCCCTCAACCTTCCCTTTTCTAAACTTAAACACAGTGTTGTCAGACTTGACTAGAAAACATGACCTACTTCTTTTTAATTGTTCCTGGGTTCTCTTCCTGTTACAGCAAGTATTTTTTTTCTTCTTTACAGAAAGAGAACGTATTCTCCAGACAGCAAAGATTCTCCAAGTGATAAGAAGTCTAAAACGGATGGTACTCAGAAACCTGAAAGTGGCGGGGCAGAAGACAAAGTGAAAGAGGAGAAGCAGGATGATGCTGCCGAGACATCGGGCACTAAAAGTAGTGAACAGGCAGACCAAGATGAGCCTAGTTTACTCCTTGAATCTGAAGATGAGTTGCTAGTGGATGAGGAGGAAGCAGCAGCACTATTGGAAAGTGGCAGCTCAGCAGGAGATGATGCAGATGTTGCCAATTTAGCTGATGTGACTACTGAAGAGAAAAAGGACACACCTGATGATGTGACCGTAAAAACAGAAGGAAATGTTGTGGCAAATCCAGCAACAAAGAAAAAGCTTAAAAAGGTAATGATATGGCAAGGTACGAGTTTGGGAAAGCAGTCTAACTTGAACAATYTGCCACAGTATTCTATTTCAGATCTTTATGTGCAGATCTCTAAACTCATGCATGTCATACTTATCTAAAGGGAAACAAGTGTTAAACTTTCTGTGAAGAAAATGAAATATTTCATTGGCTGCAACTTGCAAATGAAATCATAAATAAATTAGTCTTTCTGTTTTGACAGAAACTAATATAATTGGTGGGCTTCTACTCATGTCATTTCCCTGGGTATATTGGTTTTTGTTTTGCTCCTTGTTGGATTAATACTAAGCAGCACCCAGGAAATAACTTTGTCCCTAGCAGTTTCTCATGAAACTGGAGGCAGTTGGCCTTTTGAACACAAAGCAGAACAGTGACACTTAAATGATTTATTTGGTACTGCAGGCTGTGTTAGATTGGACAGAACTGTAGCTATGTCTAGCCTTAGCTAGAAAGCTAGGTAAGTACATTTTGGGTTAGACGAGACMCATTTGTAAATGGGAAAAAAAGAAATAGTTTCAAGGTCTTTCTAGTCACGTGCTATTTACCGTAATCTTCCTTTTCCTCACCAAGTGTTCATGTACACTGCCATGGTGGTTTATTTCCTACAAGCTTCTTTTTCTTTCTGTTTAAAGCATACTTGCTATGTGTAATAGCATGTAAAATGGCCAGTATGCAGAGTGTCAGTAACTTTATATATAGACAGGAATACTGTTTTGTAAAACAAGTAAGGTACAGTCCTTATTCTGATGAATGCAGTGTCCATGGTTTTCAATTTTGGTGATCCTTTTATTGGAAAGGTAGTTACGTGATGTTGGGATTAATGCCGCCTAGTGAAACTGCAGTGGTTATTTCTTGCTATGTGGGTATTATTTATGATATATTACCTCAAACCAAAACTTTTTTCTTTGAAGACTTAAGTTCTTAGAGCATAGTTTTAAAGCTAGTGCTACTTATGGCTATGCATGATTGCTGTTATACATATGAAACATTGATGTCCCTATCAGCAGGAATGCTGGAAAAAATAGCATTTAGTCTAATCTGCTATATTTTAATGAAGTTGGATTTTTTTTTTAAGAGATGTACAGAGTTTTTTGGTGGGGGGGTTTGGTTTAGAGGAAGTGAGGTTTTTTATAGGTAAGGAAAAATCCAATAGGTTTAAAAGAGTTTCCTAAATTTTTTTCATAAACTTTATTAAACTGGAAAAGAAATGTTTTGGTAAGGTTTGATCTTTTATTTGAACTTGAATTTGAGGATCTTTTAGATGGTCAGAAAAAAAAAAAAAAGCTTCTGCATTCCAAAATGATATCTACTTAAATTAAAAAACTCATGTTTGGATTTAAAAAGTAAGGAGAGACCAGATGTACTAAAACTTTCAATTTGAGTATCAAATGTTGACATAGTAAAACAGTGGGCATTTTAATGGTACCAAAATATTTACTCCAATTTGAATGTCTGATCCTTGGTCAGGGACGTGCCTTTAAAACAAACTTCTTGCGCTTCTGCGTGTTTGAATAACATTTAGAATGAGTGAGGTAAGTGTTGAAGGAAGAATTTCAGGATTTTTTCAGGGATTTTAGAGATG
Organism: Rhea americana; assembly: GCF_003343005.1. Lineage (NCBI taxonomy): Eukaryota > Metazoa > Chordata > Aves > Rheiformes > Rheidae > Rhea > Rhea americana. Next base: position 310,723 of record NW_028186384.1, read on the forward strand.
TTTCTCTTCTGCAGTTTAAGCCAGTTTGAGGGAAATGCTTAAGAAAAAGCTGACATAAAACATTTTCTCAACAGCGATACGTGGGTGGCTTTCCACGGAGCATGGAAGGTTTTGTCACTCTAGATGAGGTTGGTGATGAAGAAGACTCAGATCATCAAAAACTTCGCAAGACGGGTTTGGCAGTAAAATCTGCTGGCAAAAATGATGATAGCTTGGCAGAAATCAAGGTAGACAAGATTGAGGAGCCAGAGCAGGAAAATGAAACTTTAGAAAATGGAACCAAAACTGAAGATAATTTGAAGACTGAAACTGCTGAAGCTTCTGATACCACAACACCACAGGATACTGAGAAAAACACCCATGAAAATACAGACACTCAGGATGAACAGGAAACAAAGAATATCCAGGAGAAATCTGTTATCCCAGATGAATTTAGGATTGGGCCATACCAACCAAGCGTTCCTGTTGGTAAGGCTGTTTCCATTTCTTTTCAAATACATCTCTGTACMTTGCACTAACATTTCTCATTTCATTTAACTTCTGTTCCTGGCAGTGCATTGACTCAGTGCATTTGAAGCAAGGGCAAGGCTTACCATTCCATTTTAGGGTTTCCCACTCTTCTCCCCTTCACTCCTCCCCTGCCCCTAGTATTTTCTTTTCTTTTTCTTTTTTTATTGTCAGTTTTCCATAACACTTTCCTTAGGCAGAATTTAAACTGGAAGAGGTTTATTCTTAGCAACACAAGTTCAATTAATAGCACAAATCACACTAGTGGTATTAGTTTAGATTTATACTCAGTATACAAAACTCAAACCAGTCACAGAGCATTGTTAGTTCTCTTGAAGAAACCAATAAAATGGATCCTTAATCTGAAAGGTTGATTTAAAGAGGGGAAAAAAAAATTACRCATATTTAGTTATTACTAGGGCCCTGGTTTGAATAAACTAAAACAGACATTTAAAGACAAAGCAGCTTTTAATGTAAAGTGAATTATGGTTTTAAGATTTAGCTTGAAATGACATATGACATTTAAAAAAAAATGATGTAGAGTAGATCTCTTAGTTTATTTTGTGGTGTTTACTTCTCTAGGTGTGAATTATGTGGTACCCAAAACAGGGTTTTATTGCAAATTGTGTTCCCTGTTCTACACAAATGAAGATGTTGCAAAAAAGACCCATTGCAGCAGCCTTCCTCATTATCAAAAGTTGAAGGTAAGGCAAAAACTTGTTCATTTTAACTGGCGTGATTCTTTCCTGGGGAAAAGATCTGAATGAGACTGGACTGGAGGAAAAAAAAAAAAAACTTTCAGGCAGTGGAAATTGGCTTATTCTATAATCTTAGTTCAAGCTCTCAAATTTCATTTTTTGAAAATAATACACAAGATAGACATTTTAAAAGATGGGCTCTAGGGTTTTTTTCATAAATTTGGATTCAGGAGGGCATTATGATTCGAGTAGAGGCCAGCCTTAGAATTAGTGGTGTAGAGTAAATACAAATGACTCAACTCTTTTCCATTTGTCCTTTTGAGTGTAYTTTTAATCAGTCAACAGAACTTAAGCTGAAACCTTACATATTTATCTATTTTTTTTAAAAAAAATCATATTTGCAACTTCTGATTTTGTGAGCATGTTTTACAGTTTCTAAGTGGATGAGGTATCACATGATTGCATGGCATGAATGATTACGCTGCTGCTGTATTTTTGTGTATTGTGAGCTGCTTTTAAATATCATCTCTGAGAAAGGGAAATTCTAAACAAAAMTCTAATAAGGCATTGTTCACATCAACTGATTTCATATCAGTTGAGTACTGAGCTGACAGCTAGGCCTGGGAGCCCCACAGCAAGGAAGAAACAGGCATCTCAGACTTGAAAATTTGCTCCCTTTTTGCAATAGGGAAGCCTGAAATAAATACAGGGCCCCTGAAAGCAGATGGCACAAATGACTGTCACAAAGGAAAAACATCAGCAAGRAGGGACTAGGTCAGAAACCAACTAGCACGCAGAATCTTGTATTAAAAAAACCCACCTCATCCATCACCCATAGCTTTTTTTTTCTTTTTTTTTTCTTTTTTTCCCTCTCCTCCCTCTCCCCCATTGAGGTGTACCTGGTTATGGGACTTGAAGTACTTGATGTAAACAGGGGAAGTGGGGGAAATGATCCAGAGACTTGTTAGCAATTTATTAGTTTTATCACTTAAATGATACATGATTTGATTTTGCTTTTCCCATGGCACCAGTGACTAGTAACATTAGTAGTGTTTGTAGAATGGGGGAAGGAATGGGAGAAATTCAGCTTTGTTTCCCAAGGGCAAGGCATTTCTCTATCTGGCAATCTATTTTAGCTCACTCTTGAGAGCAATAAGATAAATAGATGTCTTGATATCACTATTGAATATTATTAAAATTATTGCAAATTCTTCTAATTTCTGCAATAACCCTTCTGAGACAGGGAAGTGTTTTGTCCCTGGCTGTATAGAGGGCAAACTTGGATCAGGTAAGTGGCACAAGCACTGTCAAAAGTCCATGGCAAAATGGAAAGTGATTTCTCTTAGCTTGCCAGGTCACGCAGCCTCTTAGGGAAGGATTAATGGCAGGGCCAAGTAAATGTTTGTAGAGGCTCTTGTTTTGGTATTTACTGTTGGTAAGCTGAACATTTAGTGACTTGCTGATAAGTCTAATGTTTCAGAGTAGCTCCATGTTATTTCTGTATGTGGAACGTGGAGAAGTGCCAGTCTTGTTTAAGACCTCTGCAGTCAATGTGCACAGGTTTTAAATACAGTTTTCAAGTTTTATGTTTCAAGTGTTAATGTTGCGACTGTGAGAAGCTGCTTAATGCATCCAAAATATGGTTGCTTTCTTTTAACAGAAAATTCTGGATAAAATGGCTGAAGACCACAGACAAAAGAAAGAAGCTTAAAAGAAAAAGAGGATGTGAGGAAAACAGTGGCTTTGTTTTTAATGTTAATCTTTTTTAAAAGCAGTACAAGTAGTAGATGGAGATACTGTATCTTTTTTTTTGTTTTAGTGAAATACAGTAGGCGTTATAGGTCCGTTCATGTGTTAAATGTTGTARCAAAAAGCATATGCAGTTAAGTTAATGACAAATTTGTTCTTAATGTGGGAATGGCAACAAGTTTTCATTTTGACACTTCAAGCTATTAAAGAAAAAATCTTGCACCCTTGTGAAAAGCTCATTTATGAAAAGTAAACTTCATTTAAGTGGAATTTACTACTTTCAAGCTTCAAAAATTGTCTTTCAGTCCCATTCTCAATAAAAAATAAGAAGTAACACTGTATTTTTATTTCACCTATAACATTCCATATCTCAGTCTGAGCCTAGCAGATATTTAATTTGGAGTGTAAGGCTGTCATTGCATTTCACTTTTGAAAAGTCTTTAAATGTAAGTTGCATTTTTAAATGTTGAATTGCAGTTTCTTTTAATGTCATTGCTGTTATCTAGCATATAGGAAAATTAGTGATTAGTCAGCTTTATAACTTTGTGATTTTTTTTCTAAGCTCTTCATAGACTTTCCTATTCAGCTATTCTGTGTATTTTTAGTGAAAAGTAAATGCCCATTCTTCTCTGACCAGTATTATTTCCTTGAGCTCTTCCTGCTTTTACTTGAACCTTGTAGCTGTCGTACATCTTTGGTATATTCAAAAGCAGCATTTGAGTCCTGAAATGTAAAAAGGTATCTTTATATTCTTCACATGTAATTTTCATACCTGCATTTTAAAATTGTTTTTGTTAAAAGCTGGTTTTGTCAGAATCTTTAGAACTATGCTCTTAATGTACCTGCACATGTGACATGTGAACAGGAATTTGCATGTGTAACCTGTGTTTATCTGTAGTTTTTGTTATTTACTGCTTATTTGTGAATTCAGGTTACTAAAGTGATTTATCAATAAACAAAGCTAGGCAACAGTAATTTGTTCTAGATGTTTGGCATGTTAACCAATGTGTTCACTGAACTTTTGRCTCCTGTGTTCATGATACCACACTGAAAGTGTAGCTCTCTTTTTAAAATTTGCATGTTTTAACACCTGTGATTTAGCAGCTTACTACATAACTCTTCTTTCTCGTTTCTAAAACCTCTTCCATTTCCAAACAAATTAAAAAAGCACTTGTTACACCAGTTAGGTATATTCTACGGATTGTTTTATTTTAAAAAAATTCATAGCACTTTCATCTAAGCTGAAGATCTGTTGGACAAAAATAATTTGGGGCAGTAGTTTTACCCTGACCCTCTTTGCTTAACAATGAGTCTTTGGTGCTAAGAATTTACAAGTGTAGGAGTCTGAATCCTGGTGAAGTTGATTCACTGAAACAAACTCATCTATTTAGCAGACACAAGATGATGCATTTTGTAAAAGGAGAGTCCTAATAACTTGACTCCATAGTATGTTACTTCTGTTGTTACGTTGTCAGAAATAGAAGGGGTGCAGTCATTCTTATATGGGAATTAAGTAAAAATGTAAACATTTTCTACACTGATTGTAGCAGTTTCTCTGAGGACTACCTCTATATAGTAGTGAAATGCTAATAAGCAGCTAATGCCCAGATTTTTATTTAAATAGCATATCTAGATTTTTAAATTAAAATGTTTAATGTGCAGTGATTCATTCCTGCACTGTTTCTAACAAGTTACTGCTTTATACATGACATTCATTAATATGTAAAGCATTGGTTGTGTTTTTACAAAACTGATGAACAAAGTAACAGTTAATGTRGTAAATGTGTTTAGTCTTAGAACTACTTTGCATGCACTCCAAACTTCTTTTTCAGGCCCGGATAAGCAGGAGAGAACTCTTGCAATAAGACAATTTTCACTGTAAGTTGCAAGGGGATACCTGGACTAGCTTGCCTATAGGGGCATTTCTCATTCATCCATCTCCAAGAGGCTGTTTAGTTTATCAGCCAAGCAGAGGACTTGACGCCAAAGCATTCATTTAATCTTTGGCARTCTTCCCACTTCTCTAAAGATGGTAGATAAGAATTTATTTTGAAGGGGAAAGGCAGAATTACAAGGTTCCTCTTCTCTCCCTTGTGCCCCCCCCCCAACATTTTAACATTTCCTTACACTATGTGCATCTAAGATTAATATATTAAAATACTACTAAAGCTCTATACGCTTTATTTTTAAAGTAGCCTTTACTTACCTATTGCACACATCTTAAATAGCTATGCACTTGAGTGATCTTGCATCTAGTGTCCTTAGTCTGTGATAAATTTTAACCTGTATAACTGTCAGGGATTAAACTGTAGTAAGGTGTTGCATCATGTTAAGTGTCTAAGCATAAAGAGGCCATAGGCATAAAGTAATTATGGCATAGTCCAAATTCTGAGATCAGAAATCCTTTCCTTGCTTCAACCCTCGGTTTCTGAAATTGGTGGAAGTTAGATGCCCATCACGCGCACATTTAAAAACCATAATAGGCTCTATATAAAAGCCTTCGGAGCTCTACACATGTAAGATTATAGTTGCACACGTAAGGAAAGAGTAAGTCACAACTGTTACACGATTTGTGAGTGTCTTCTGTTTACATGTTAAGGGCATGGAATGAATGCATACATTACACTTTTTTTTGAGGGAAAGAAGGCTTCAGCAGAGCTTAATCTYGAGGGCTGATGCCAGAAACATGCTTAGATGGCAGAATGGTTTGCAGTCTTGCTATGGACTACCTAATCTTTGGAAATTACTGGTCAGTTTGCACCTTCAAAGGGATAGGGGGAAATGAAGTAGAATGAGCCTTTACCATCAAATACTAGATGGTGGCTGTGTAATTTAGGTGCCAACTTACATGAATGAATTGCAACTACTTAGAAAAATAACTGTAGACACKGTCACTACTTTGTGTAGAGTGTATTTCAGCAGATGCAACCATGCCCTGGGCCTGCTGAGTACTGGGGGAAATCAGCAGAACAAGAAGGTTCTGCCATAGATCAAAAAGCCCCATGTAATGCTGGATTTGTTAATTTGTAGTTGGACATTGTGAAAATAAGAACAGAGTGGGCTTGATTTTTAAGAGAGGATACTTGCAGGGGTGTTTTAACTTGCTGGAATGCAAGCATTTAGTAAGCATAAGAATGCTCGGCTATAGACAGAAGCTCTCAGGCAGGCTCTGTAAGAAGGTACTAACAGTGACTGAAGGGGCAGTGAAATCAGTATAAATATTTGATCCAAGGGAGAAATTTAATCCACAGAAAATCTGACAAACCATGCGTTTTAAATCTGCTCTACATGGCCAAGTATTTACATAGAATTGGTTATCCCTTGCTAAAATTTGGAAGGGAGGAAGTAAGGGGCAGAGCAGAGGAAAAATAATGAAATTCTATTATTCTCACATAGGTTTTTTTCTCCTTAAAAAACAGCATACAAGAGTGTTTTGATAGTGCAAGAGRCTTTCCAGCTGAATGGGTGGTAACGCAAAGAGCTAAAGAGCTAAGTTTATCAAGCTAGTTTGTGTATTGATGGCTCACTAAATGTTCTTGCTGCCTGAAAAATTCTRTTCATATTTGGTAACTTTTTAACCACTTTAATGGCAATTTTCCTGTTAATGTAGAATCACTTTGTAGTTTCTGTGCAACTTAGTTAAATATACTTTTGGTCTTTGCTGTTGTGAGCGGAAACATTCTCTGCAACAATATATTTCCCAATTTGCTGTTGGGCAGGTATCTTGCTTTTTATGGCAGTTAGCTTGTGAGTCTGCAGTGCCAGGACTGATGTTGAGTGGAGATTGTTTTTTTGCATTGCATTTTGATTCTAGATCAAGTTAGAGTATATTSTGACTATCAGTGTTTTGAATGGCAGCCTTAACATTGGAACAGAGAGTCTTTAACTCAGTTGGTGRTTGTCTTTGATCTTGAAGTGATTCTGCAGGCTAGAGGACACCAAAAGGCTGTACTGTAAAGGGTGGGGAACAGTGCTGGAGCACAGCATGGCTCTGATCTGTGTTGAAACCTGTTTCCTCCGTAAGCAAGAAGTGCCTGAAGGGGAGAAAGTCATTTCCTACTGCAGAAAGTTTGCCCCCTACCTTTAATAAAAGGGGAGGAGGGTAAGGGAGGATAGGGAAGGTTGAAGTTCAGGCACTTAATGGAGATTCCAGAAGAAAGATCTCTGATTCAAGTTGATCATCTCCTAGGGCCTTAACACTCATGAGTCTTGTACAGAAAGATTGGTTTTATAAACAGCCATCGTGTTAAAAATTATTAGCACTGAATTTTTGTGCCCTCTGTGAAACCCGGGGATTGGTTCTTTGCTGAAGTAGCTCGATGTCCCCAATGAGACTGAAAAAGCATTGAGAAATCTTAAGGCAATTTCTGAATACCTGGCAACTTCTTCTAATTAACATTTCCCAAAAGTCTTTTCCCACTCCCACTTTTTCCGAATACATGCCCTCTCTGCTTAGCTAGATGGAGATGCAAAATTGCAGAAGCAGAGTGTTGCGTGTGGCCGGTTGTGTTTGCTTAGGCTGCTGCATTGCCCTCTCTGTAGAGCAGCAGCGTAGTACGTAGGCCCCTTGCAAACAGAGCAGCTTGGCAGGTTTGCCCTGAACTGGAAAAGTTTTTAAGGACTTGTTTCTTAGTGTGATTGATACCAGATTAGATCCTCAGTGCTTGTCTAGACGGCTACAGGCATTTCTTTCTCAGCAATGTCTCATCTTGCAGGCGGTTATAGGAGCCGTAAGTTATTTACAATTAAGGAGCAACAGAGCTGCACACGATAAACCAGTCCATGGTGGCCACACCTTGCCCGGGCAATAAACCTYGAGACGGGAGGCGGCAAGCCAAGTTCTGCTCTGGTGAGACCTCGGTGATCGGAAAGGAGATCCTGCAGCCTCCGAGGCGAGAGGCTCGGGCCCGAGCGCGCGCCTTGAGCCCGGGCGGAAGCAGCCGCCCTGGCGTGAGCCGCTGATGGCCGCGCGTGCCGGGTCAGCTTCGCSATGCTCTGCCTGTCCGCTTCGACCGAAGCGGGGGGGAGGGTGCTCCRCCTGGGACAGGCCTCCGGGAGGGGRGAGTCCTTAGGCGCAAGGTGCTCRGGTGCACGTTTCTCGTGGGGTGTTTCTGCTCCGAAGTTTATTTCAGAAAAACAAGCCTGCAAGGATCATTAGAGATCGAGGCAGCGTCTCCGCACTAGGAACAACTTTTAGATGGAAGTCCCGGCTTTGTACCTTATTATTCCTCAGCAGGGCAAGGCTCATGCCAAGCCGGTGCGCGGACAAGCTGACGCAGGCAGCTCTTCGGGCCGAGCCCGTGCCGGCTGCCCGCCTCGGGCACCGACGGCGGGAGCAGGGCCCGCGCCGCCGGCGTCCCGGCCCCGCGCTACAAGATGGAGGCTTACCGTCCCCAGCCGGGACTCCGAGCCCCGGCATGCCCCGCGCCAACGCGCAAAATGGCTGACGGCGCCGCGGCCGCTCCCGGGAACTACGAGGCCCAGCATGCCGCGCGGCTCGGCCTTCGCGACCGGGCCGGAGCCCCCAAGATGGCGGCMGCGCTCGCGAATGACTACAGCACCCGGCGTGCAGTGCGCCCACCTCCCCGCGGGCGGCCGGGCGCTCCGCACGCTCCACTCGCCAGCCTCGCTCCTCCGTCCGCTTCCGGGGCAGAAAGGGGCGGGGCTTGTGCGGTCACACAGGTAGCGGAAGTGACCTCACGTCCGCCCGGGCTGTTGTGTTTGGACGCGGAGCGAGGTGGAGGGAGCGGAGCCCGAGCGAGAGCGAG
>NW_028186384.1:319857-343898 GCF_003343005.1 Rhea americana
GCGCAGCGTGCCCCGCTGGGAACGGGCGGGCGGGCCCCGCCTTCGGGGACTGCGCCGGCTGAGGCGACTGCCCGGGTGGCAGCCGGACGGCTCCCCGCAGCAGCTGTGCTGCGCACCAGCGGCCTCGTTGCGCTCTTGGTGCGAGCGTGCTGCGGAATGAGCGGCCGTAAGCGCGGAGCTTTACAGTGCGGGCTTGGGCGAGGTGCCGTTGGCATCCTGCGTGAATTTGATTCAGAAACCTGCTAAACACAGTGTAATCAGTTTGCTTGATAACTAATCAGGTTAGCAGCAGGCGGTTATCAGGAAGCTTGGCCAGCACTCCTGGGTCAGAAGGATATTCACCACTGAATAAACAAATAACACTTACCTTCTGCTGAAGTGTAAAGTCTTCCCCACTGCAGTTATTCATCTTAGTTTAAGTTTCAACTGCTGCTAAAACCTTAACTTGCTGCTTACTGTTTTGCATTGCTTTGGGGTATTTGTGGGGAATTTCTTGGGTGTTTTTATTTTTTTTAAGGATGTAGAGACCTAGATTTTGATAAACGGAATTAGACCCGTTGACCTTACCTTTTGAAAGTGTTAATCATACTCTTATGTGGTTGGTGACACCAAGTGTTCAGTCACAAAGCTTTGTGTAYTAATGGTGGTTGGTCTCTGTCTTTTCATTCCTATAAACATAGAAACACTCAGAAAAGCRGATAAATTAATAGACCTTAATGATGTTCTGGAGTAATAGGTTCCTCAATTTATTTTGTGCAGAGAGTAATTTTCCTTTACTTCATATGCCTGAAAGTTTGGTCGTTATGGGTGCAAGATACTTAATTTTTGACTTCTTTCTCAAGATAAATCCTATTCTTTCAATYTTTCATTATGCACTTACCATTTTTTCTGCTTTCTCCCTTTTTATCCCCCATTGCCCCTCCATCCCACATCCTGTAATAATTTGAGACTGAGCGAACACCAAATGCCCAGCTAGTGTTCAAAAGGAGGACACCATTATGGCAGTGTATTTTTTTCCATATCCTTTTATTTCCCAGCACTGCTAATGTTCTATTGCTTGTTTTACTGTAAGGAAACTTGAGGTCCTCTACCTGTTCCCAAACTGAAAATGGATTATTTTTATTCTTGACCACAGTGTTGCCTCTCACTGTGTCTTGTTTTCCACAGCAACCTTTGTTTGGGCTTGTGACTTGTAGCAAGGCTGAACTGGTGTTTGGCTTTCCTTTAGAACTGGCTGTAGCTCATCGCTAAAAAGGCTGTATCAAATGCTTGTGAAACAACTGAGACTAATTTTGCTCTTACAAATGAGCATAGAAGGCTAACTAATTTGTACCTTGAAATGGTGAAATAAAAAGCTCCRTATACAGTATATTTTATTATGAGGTGCAGAAAATCACATTACAAGGAGTGTTGTGACTAATGTGCTGGCCTTGGGCTTGCTTAGTATTAATGCAGAATAAATGTTTGTTTAAACACYTTCCTATGGAAAACATTAGCAGACTTAGGGTTACATCAGATATCTTTCTGGTGGCATAAACATCATATATTCAGGTTAAAGTCTCATATCTTTTTTTGAAAATGATTAGTGTCAGTCTTGAGCAGTAATGGAAGTTGTTTCAGTCCAAAAGTGAAACACTACTCTTCCTTCCTTATAAATCAAACAGCTTGTGTTCTACTTTACTGTCTAGTAATTGGGGAAAAACAGCCCATGATTCAACAAATCAACCTTTCAGGCTTTTACAAAAATGAGTCTTTTTCACCTTTATGGAATTGTCTGGGTACAGTGTTCTTTGTACAGACCTTCCCTGCATCTTGGCCCGAGTCCTTTGCCCCGTTAATGCAAATTTAACCACCTGTAGTGTAAATTGTTGATGTGCAGAAAGCCATGTAGAATATTAGTTTCAGTATTCCCTCCACAAAAGGAAAGGTAAAAACACTTTCCAAGAAAAAAAAATAAGGCTTTTTGGACTTTGAGGTCTTTTATTTCATGTAGTCCTGTTGCTAAACTTGTGAACAGCTGCATTTAAGATAATTTCAAGCTTGAATTGGGGAGTTAAAGGCAGTGTCTTTTCCCGTTTTATGTTAAATGTTGCCCTTTACAAGTTTATTTTGAAAGAACGTCAAAAATAACCTTTTTTTCCCCGTTGCTAGAGTACTTTAGTTTTACTTAGAAGGTATTTTCTAGGGATTTAAACTGACTTCTGTGCTTAGTTTTGACTTTGATTTAAAACCTTGAATATAATAAACTAGTGAAGKTCATTTTATCTTCTCTCAGCTTTTCTTAATCGATCATTTGGATATAGTAGGTCTTTGAYTTGGCATTATCAAGGAGAAGGTATTGAACCAAAACTTGAATTCTTCCCATAGATAATAGGATCAGTTGGAATATTAAAAGAAAACATGAGCTGCAGTGTGTTAAGCTCTGGTATTGTAGTAACAATGGAGGCTGTATTTTGCTATCCTCTTCTACCGCACAGAGTACTAGCTAAAAAGTTGGATAATGAAACAAATATTTTTGTGTGCTGCTGTGTTATCTCATTGCACATTTTTTGCAGTCTTCAGTCCTAAATTTGAAATTTCAATCAATTGCAAATGAATAATGTTACAGAACAAACTTGACCTCGTTAATACATCTTGTAGAAGTTAGACTGCTGGAAGTAATCCCCCACCCCCGACTTAGAATATACCAAAAGATAAGAGAAACATTGAAGTATTAAAGTGTGTTGTTTTGGTTTTCGTTTTTCTTTCTTTCTTTCTTTCTTTCTTTCTTTCTTTTTTTTTTTATACCATTGCCTCACATTTTGCATACTGTAGTTAAAATATTCAGTGTCTCCAATATTGGCGTCTGTACTTAAACATGGTATGGGAGGGAAAAAACAGGGCCTTTTCATTTGGATTTACAACACAGAGGATTTTATTTGTGTGTATGCATGTATATATATGTGTGTGTGTGTGTGTGTATTTTAAAAAAAAGACTTGGATATGAGCGGGTTTGGGTGTCTGAACTTCTGTGGCTTACCGGCCTTACGGAGAGGCTTTAAACCGTTGTTCTGACAAAGATTCAGACTTCACTTAAGATTTGTCCTGATTTGTTTTCAGTTGTGGTTAGGTGAAACAACATTTTTACCAACTCTGCCTTCATTCCTTGAGTTCAGGGCGTTGTGATATCACGTATTGTGGACACGCAGAAAAGTTGAGCGCTCTCCAGACGTGACTCAATCCATATTAATGAAGTGGGATAAGAGGCAAGCATGTACTGTCTTCTYGTTCATTCTGATGTTGTCTTTATCTGAAATGTCTCAATCAGTGGGCTTTTGCTAATGGACTAGCTACAAAAATTGTAATGCCAAATTGCCTCTCTGGAGAATCGGTGCATCGTAGCTTCTGCCTCTGAGGGCTTGCAGGGTTTCTGAGCAATGAAGTGGCCATGCAGCTTTGTTCATGCAAGCATATATAAGATCTTGCAACTGAACTTGGGTAGTCTAAAAGTTGCACTGAAGTGTTCGCAGTCATGGATTTTCTTGGAAATTCCCCTGAAGTGTTGCATGCTGTCTCTGTAACAGTATGGACACTGGACAGTTTATTTCCATGGAAGCTTGCTAAAATGCAGGTGAGTACTAAATGTATTTTGGAAAGCAAATTTTCCTTTGTTTCCTGAATGTTGCCTCAAGTGCTCTACTCTTATTGGCAAGTATGCATGCTTTCTATTTTTTCTGCCACTTTTTTTTTTTATCAGCCTTGGTGCTTGGCTCTTGCTGATTTGATGAGATTTAATTTGGGGAAGTCATTCTAATCACTATACAATAAAAACAGAGGTTATGATGTTATACACTTGTTAACCATGATTAGCTTATTAGCAGAACTCAATCTTACATGTTTTTTTTTTTCACTCACTCTGCTACTGCCATGTTAAAGCTACCTGGAGCCCTGAAATACAGATGCAGCTTTCCCTTGGGCAGGATCTGTGTAGAAGCAGGGTGATGAGTTAATCTGCACATCTTTAATTACTGCATTTCTTAATCGTAGACTTCAAATCAAAGACGCAGCCATGAAAGATCCAAGTCGCAGCAGTACTAGCCCAAGCATCATCAATGAAGATGTGATTATAAATGGTCATTCTCATGAAGATGACAATCCCTTTGCGGAGTACATGTGGATGGAAAACGAAGAAGAATTTAACAGGCAGGCAAGTTGTTTTCCTGTGTAGATGTGTTGTGATGCGCCTTACTATTTTCCGGCTTAAGGGAGAGGTGCTGCAGCCTAACAACCAGTGTACAGAACTGGGAATCCTTTAGAGCCGAGGTTTTTAGATAGGCTTGCTAGAATGATTCCGGGGGACAGATATAGTTTCTCTACCAATAAGTCATTGTTTTCTATGACTTCAGAAAATACAGGAAGTGCAGAATGTTCTCATGCATCCGTTAATTCCATACTTCTGTAGGAGGGAGAAAAATATATGGTTGACAGGCTTAACATACGGCRTGTTGGAAGGGACTAATCTTGCTAAGGTACTGAGCTGTTTTGATTTTTAGTTTGTGCAAGCATACCAGGCGTGGTAGTATCAAATTGGATAAGTCCAGGTGCAAACATGCCTTATCAACACAGCTATTAGTAAGGGAGTTGGTGGACATAGTTGTTGAGTGACGGTTCTGTTTGGGTTGCTTAATATTGTAAGGCTAATCTTTGCAATCTGATTGGAAGGAAGCTTTTGATTTAGTCTTCCACCTTATATCTGGATGCAGTTTTCCCTCCTGTGGAGGCTGGGGAGAGCCCCCTCTCTCTGTTCCCCTTTTCATGATAATCACTGCTTGATCTTGTTGCTCAGATTGCTGCTTTCCCTGTTCTGCAAAAGTGTGGCAGTGCTGAAGGCACGGAAGTGTAAGCTTATGAAATACAACTCTCCTGTTCTCTCTTTATAGTTCTTTACTGGGTGCAAGTAGGTACAAAGCTAATTTCAAATTCAGGTTGCTCACACAATCTACATTCTCCTGTGCATATGCCAGGATGGTCTTAACATTGTTTCCTGTTTGGTGGGTTTCTTCCCCCTCAGGGACTCCGCTCTAGTTAGTGTACAGGATGTGCGGTACTTGGGAAATGAGCAGAGTTGTGCAGTGAATTAACTATTTATCAGATACAGACTTCATTTTTAGAGAACAGAAATGGGAGCGTGAGAGGAGAATGCTTTTATTCAGGCAGGCAAATACAGTGTGAGATCCTGTTCTCTTGCCCCTGTAGGCACATCTCTCTCCGGAGCTGAACAAGTCAAAACTTCGTCTGGAGATTACACACGGCACTATTAAGTTCAAGCCTTTTAGGGTAATTAAACGCTATTACGTACTTCTAGAACTGCCCTTGGAGACACCTGTAGGTGTGCAGCAGTGTAACAAAACACCTGGAGTTGAGCAACCTCTGTTGTAATACTAGCTTGTGACTGTGTGCCCACGGTTTCCTTTACCCACACACAGGAAGGAGACGGTACCTCAAAAGAAGGATTGGAAACCGGAGTACTAATTTGACCGTGCTGGGGTGCTTTACACTGGGTTTTCTGAAGAAATTAGTAAGTCACTGTTTCGTGCAGGTTTTGAATCGTCTGGACAGTCGCTTAAAGCATACGGTAATGAGTCCCTGTTCCCCAAGAGCTGTGTACTGTGTATCTTAAGCACTTAAGGGAGCTGATGGCTGTGCTTGTCTTGAGGATAGGGAGGTCTAGACTTTGTGGGAATCCTAGACTCAGATACTAACCTTTTTGACTTTTTCTGGTGTGTAACTCTATTTCCATCCCAGGATCTAGTGCATGTTTGATTTTTCAGGATGAAGGRTAGATGGGGAAACCTGTTGAAGCTTCCATTAAATGCACTTAATCTGTTACGATTTTTTTCTTTTGTCCCTTACGCCTGGCAAGTCATTTGTGTYGGCTTCTATTTCCATGCTTCCCACTCTAGGGGACACAACTTGTCAGGATCAGCTCTTTCCAAAACTTGTTTACTGAACAACCAAGCAAAACTTTCCTTTAATTTGTGTTCTGCGATGCGTATCAGTTTTGAATCAGCTGATTTGTACTGCAGGTCAATGTTCTTAGTGACTGCTATGATCATGTGGAGTTTCTTATGAGAACTATACTGTGTGAAAATGTAATCTGCAGCCTGGGAGATGCTTTTGTTATTCCTTGCTTCAAGTAACAGGCAGTAATTTTTTCAGGAGTTTTATGGGGGCATTTTTCTATTGAGTGTGTGTGTGTGTTGCATGGCTACAGACATTGTTCCTGGTTCCTTCCTCATACTTCACCTAGGTTGAATGGTGGATTCAGTCCAGACAAGGTGGCACAGATGAAACCTGTGTTCTGCTTCTCCTTGAGCTGGTAACAAGTTCTCTGCAGTAAGCATGCAGACCGGACAGCTAGGACTAATGGGTCGTCCTGCCATTCTCACTAGTAGTAGGCCAYAGCCTGAGTTCCTAGGACAATGCACTTTTCCATGTGAAAGAATCAAAACTGCTTGCCTTCCTACAGCAGAAATAGGGTGTTCTGCCAGAGGTGCTAGTGCAGTGCTACAAAGATGGTCAGTTAGGTGCACAAACCCTGAAATAAAGGGACAAGATTTCAATAGCTTTGATAAAGCTRTTTCTTCTCATTGTATAGATTGAAGAGGAATTGTGGGAAGAAGAATTTATTGAGCGCTGTTTCCAAGAGATGCTGGAAGAAGAGGAGGAGCACGAATGGTTTATTCCAGCCCGTGATCTCCCACAAACGATGGATCAAATCCAGGACCAGTTCAATGACCTTGTTATCAGTGACAGCTCATCACTGGAGGATCTGGTGGTAAATTCACTTTCTCACCATATTTCTAAAACTTGACAACTCTCCTTGTCCAAGGCTGCTCTCTGTTTTTGGTAATTGCAGTAGAAAATCCTTTACAGGTAGGCTGGTGACTCTTACAGTATACATAGCTATGGTGGAGGGAGAAATGTGGAACAGTTGGGTAAGGTAGGTTTCCTCAGATGATGTGACCAGTTCAGCAGTTTTGTTCATAATGGCATGGTGCCTTTCCTAGGCCACGGCATAAATTCAAGTGTGTTTGGGTATGTATGCTGTGTTATGAATGAAGGGCAGTGAGCGAATCACGCTGACTTTATGAATTGCTGTACAGTGGCAGGACTGCAAAACTTCAATCCAGTGACTTTCAACACTTGCACATACTGGGTAGATACAGGTCAAGTTCTAAAATCTGATTTGGATCAAGTGAACTATGGCAAATCTTTTGGTAGAAGTTCTAGGAAGAGGAAGCTAGCTAAACTGATTTCCCTGGTTCTTGTGCACAGCTKCTCAGTCCAGAGGTCAACTAAAAGGAAAGGGCACTCTGTACATTTTTGCTTAACAGAATATGTAATGGAGTTATTGATAGATAGTACAAAACACACGTAGGTAAATCACATAACTGCTGTAAAAATGGATGCAGAACTGTCTCCCACGCTTGAGGAGATAAAGGCAGCAGTTTTTAACTCAGTTAAAACATAAAAGCCTAATCCTGCTTTTCTTTCTTAACAATAAATAGCTCATTTCARAGATGCTGGCTGCCCACCTGTAACTGCTACCAAAATAACTGCTGAGGATTGTAGAGCAACGCTTGCCAACTGGGTGGAAAGGGTGCTCACAGGCATAGGAGAATTTAACATGAACATTGTAACTTTTTTAATTCCCCAAAGTGGCTTAACTACTTTGAATGAATCTCTTCTTGCTTGAATAAGCAAGATCTAAAAACCCTGTGACACACTTAAAAATTCAACTTTAGGAAAGGCTTTCAGCAGTAATCAGAGTTGCTGTATTTGATATGTGTATCTGGGTTCTTGTTTCTTATTCACTGAGCCCTCCTCCAGTTGAAACCTCCAGGTGGTGCTAATGAAGGATGAATAGTGCAGTTACTAGCCTAGAGTGGGCTTTTTATTGAGTATGGAGACAGTACATGTAAAACCTTATTTTTTTCTAACAGACTCAGAATAATAACAATCTGTTTTAYTAGTGGGGTCCACCTAGAATTGTATTCAGCGTAAAAGTGGAAGATGAAAAATAATGATTCAACTAGACTTCTGTTTTTCCCTTCCTTAGGTCAAGAGTAATCTGAATCCAAACGCAAAGGAGTTTGTTCCTGGGGTGAAGTACTAAATATTTGAGTAGACTGGGCCCTCTTTTGGTGGATGTAGCACAATTTCCACACTGTGAAGCCAGTATTAGAAGATTTAATTGTAAAAGCTCTCTTCTTGTCACTGTGTTACACTTATGCATTGCCAAAGTTTTGTTAGTCTTGCATGCTCAATAAAAGTGCTGAGACTGTTATTAAGTAAATCTGTCAAAAGTTTAATGGAAACATAATTGGACCCTGGCTCTTTGCAAAGGAGACAGTGAGGTAAGAAGCACCAGTCAAGTTGAGACAAAGTACCACTTACAAAAACTTCTGCAGACTCTGTCTTTTTAATAGGATTTGGAATTTGCTAAGGATGGTCTGTTTTTAGCTAAAGATGTGTTAACTGGTGCTAGTTTGCACCTGATAATGCCTTAACTTTAAAATGAAAGCAAGGTTATCTGATTGTTATGCAAATTAGCTAACTTTCCTTTGAAATATCAGTATTGTTACTAATGTTAATTTTTCCCCCTTAAAAAAAAAAAAAAAAACTTCATGCTGCTCAAAAGCAGCGTGAGCTTTAACAAAATTTTACAGACCTGTGCAGAGTCCTTGATCTCAGCTACTGAACTAACATCCAAGTGATTGGAAGGAAGAAATTTCCTATATTTACAGTATGTTATCATGTTAGAAATGTTCACTTCCTAATTACATTAAAGGAGATGTGAGTTTCATCACAATTTCTTCCAAGAACCCAGATACATAGCACTGTCTATGTAACTTTTAGTATACAACTTTAATATAGCTGGATTTAACCAAGAAAACCCTAGCATTAGTGATTTGAGTGGTGCTTTTCCCTTGCTTTGTTTAATCATCACTACACAATAGTCTACAGCACAACAACTTTTTTCTTTTATTAAAGCTAGAACAGTTTTGGCTTCTTAAACTTCATATTTGGGTAGGTTAAGCTGCCATACGTGTTCAGTGTGAATAGTGTTTAAGTTGAAAATATTGTAAAAAAATTATATTTTTTCAAAAATATTTAAAAAAATAAATAATAGTAGAACTGACTTGTGACTGTCTCGTGAATATGCATTTTACATGGCAACCTTTATTTGGCAACACGAGGAGATGAGGGATAATTCTAATGCTTTATGTCAGATATGATGCCTATAGTGCTKCTTGTAATAAGCTCACCAAAACAGCAGTCTGAGATTGGGCTCTCACTGCTCCTTTTTCCTCCTGTGAAGTCTTCCTGCTTTATGTGTTTCCTTGAACATATTTTACTGAAATGTTATTTCTCATTGCTGCTAGTGCTAGTTCAGCTCCACTGCTTCTGGCAGCACAGGAAGTCCTAGTTAGCAGCTGATGGCTCTATATAAAGCCCACAGCCTGAAATATGCTTTCAGAGGCTTTGGCACCGTAACTGCTGGAGCTGGGGCACTCTGAGTGACTGTTCTGGCTCCATGTAAACTTGACAGAGCTTCAGGAAGATGTGGGTAAATTGCATGTTGGATACATTTAATGGCCCCYGGCAATCCTTAGACAAAAGTTTGATCCGCTTGTCCTTCACTGTTTTACCTCACCTCACCGTTAGTATGTTCTGTTTAGCTCTGGGTAAACCAAATGGAAACACTTGAGAAATTTTGTGGTACTGCAGTGCAGAAAGACTGAGATGATGCCTTCAAACAGATGGTAGTCTGCAACATAGCACTTTGTTTTGGCAGGCTTTCTTTAGAGTGGAAACCTCTAGGTCTTCCTAGAAGCAGCCAAACTATTCTGGTGTTTTTGCTGGCTTTGAAATTGCTTAAGCTCGTGCACCTTGAGACAGGAGGTCAGGAAAGACATACTGCCATGTTACAGCTTGTTCTTAGCTGGAGAGGGAGTCTTACCAGGGGTCCCCCTGTGCTGCTGCCAGCAGTTCTTGCAGCCTTGGTCCTTGCAGTGAACGTCCTCTTTTTAGCCCGGTGTGATTAACTGGGGATGACTGGCAACTAAGTGCCCTAGCTAGGACCCAGCTAGCTGCGAAACAGCCAAGCTTCTCGCTTTTTTCCTGTCCTGTCCTAGCTCTCCATATAATATGGAGAGGCTTAATAAAGAAGTGAACTTGCTGAGAGCTATGGCAGTGTCTACAGAGATCGCCTTTGTAGGTCACAAATAAGATGTTAACTAGGAAGGTGCCTTTCTTCTGCAGGAGAAGTCTGCTTAATGAGCTGTTTTGCATGATCCCTTGGTAGGTATCTGTTCCTGTACTGGAATTGGAGCAGTAAAACCAGAGCAGCGAGCACTTTGCTTTTTAGGGRTTCCTAGGCCTGAATTCTTTCCTGCCTCGTGTTTGCAGACTAGGATGGGGGTCATGCAGTGCTCCTTTCAGCTTTGGGTTTTGTTGCTAACCCCCACAGGTCAGATCCACTGCAGAAAACGGGCTCAATTCTGTTAGCCCTTGTGTTGAGGCTACCAGCTGTCTTTTGTGCACACTACTGAAAACTGTCCAGCTGCTCAAGTCATGAGGCAGCGCTTAACTGGAGCAGCTGGGGATAGAGCCAACTTTCTGACATCCTCAGCAGCAGAACTGGTTTGCCAGAAGCTCTTGCTTTCCACCTCACCCTCTGGTTTAGAGTTCAGAGACAAGCTCACTGACTAGCAAGAGTCAGCTAGAACTGAAGTAACTTCAGCTGTGTCATGTCTGGTTTTTGGCACTCTAGAAGAGAGGATGTCTACTGTGAGCTACACTGTGTAGCAGTCCCCATCTGTAAGCTTCTGACGCCTTCAAAAATGCGGAAAGGATGAGGAAATGATCCAGGAAAAAGCAGTGAAAACATGTGGCAAATAGGCTTTTTTTTTTTTTTTTAATGCATAATTTTAAAGTAGACGTACTAATGCTCCATCGTGGTTGGTCTGCATACTGTGCTCTGCACAGAGCCAGCTTAATCCACAGAGTAACCTTGCTAAAGTCAAGGCTATTGCATGAAAACTCTTGGCCCTGGGTGTCTATTCACTATTCTGGCTGGTACTAGTGGCCTTGCAAGTTCTCGCTAGCTCTGACCATAGTTAATGAGCTTCAGCAAAGCTCTGAACRAGTCTTAAACCAGCTTAAGTTCGAGTTAGAAATTACACAGAGGTGGTGGTTCTGAGGCCGGTACCTCAGGAGCTTTACTGTCTGTAGGAGTTCTCATTGTGGAGTTTGTGTTCTGTTTTTAGCTAAAACAGGCTAGTGATGTTCCCGAAAGGCGATTGAATGTCCCTAGTCCTGTTCTGGAGACAAGCAGAAGCAGCCTTGGCTTTGGACTTGATGGGGTTCTGGAAGCCCTGCAGCCATGCTGCTCTGATGTGACCTGGGGGGAGCTCTACACTGGGCTCTCAGCAGTTTCATTTGGCTTTTCTATCCTGGCCTTTCTTTAGCAACCTGTGGGAGAACTGAGATGCGAGTCTAGTAGCAGTCCAGCAGAAGGTGTTCGTCCTGCCCTAGGTTCAAACCTTTGTACATACAGAGAGGTTGTCTGTGTTATCTTGCGTGTTTTCGGTTGAATCGCAGTTTCTCTTTGTTCTCAAGTTAAATCCTCGGAAGACTGGGCAAATTGGCACGTACTTCAGCCACCAGATTCTTCTCACAACGTTCATCCCAAAAGGAAAGTCGTAGCTTTTCAAGCTTGCTGCTGTTGTGCTGTCGGAGTGCGCTCCGGCCTTCCACTGAACCAGGCCCCGCTCCTCCTGTGTCCCTGCAAGGGGAGACGAAGCTTTGGCTGGCGCAGGGGCTGCAGGGCACCGCTGCCGGCGCGGGTGCAGCACAGCAAAGTAGGTTCCTGAAAAGTAACAAACTACTGGCTGCTCCTCAAGTCCCTTGCAAAGGCACAACTGTGGAGACGGGATTCTCCCCTTCCAGAGCTGAATGCTGTTTGCAATGCCGCATTTGACGAGCAGCCTCAGCAACTGGCGTTTATAAAGGCATCGTCTTCCTTAAGAGAATAAGAAAATCTGTCGTGGCGTTGACCCAAACGACCTGTGGTAGTGACTTGCTAATGCGTAGCCATCTGCTGCGATTGCAGAGATCTGTTGTTTACCACAAACCCCAGTGCTGTTTCGCTTAGTGACCTCTGCTTGTCCCAGTGCAAGGGCTTAGAGCAGGGAACGATAATTAGCAAAAATCTAGTTGTTGGGGATGCTTTCTGGAAAGCTGCCCTGACTTAGACCTGCTGAAGCGTGTATATTAGGGTCTCTGCGGTGGGGCTTTGCTAACTGCGAAGGTACCTGCAGCCTCGCAGTAGTCTCTTGCAGCATTTTAAAAAAGAAGAAAATGGAGTTGGCTGCAAGTACACTAGAAGAGGGGGGACCTGGGTGCCAGCTGGTCTGGCAACAGCTGTTAGTGTGCTATAAAACCCTCCTGTTTTGTCCCCGTGGCTCCAGGGCAGTTTACCTGGAATGGTGTTGTCCAGTATGAAGGCAATGGTCCCCCCAACAAACATCTCTGTTGTCAACAGCACTGTCAATATTTGGTCCAGTTCAGGGACACCTAGAAGAGTTCAGACCAGTCATTTACTGAAGAGCATGGGAGGAGGAGGAGACAGCACTGTCTAAAAAGAAAAGAGAAACTGGGCTTTGCAGAGAGGGCTGGTGGCTGCTGAGCACTTGAGCTCGGTGACACCATTAGGATCCTCACCAAGGCACATTCATGTTTAGTCCCAGGTCAGTTAAATGATTTTTAAAAGATGTCATCATCTACTTGCAAGATCTTCCTTTCCCCTTGTATCAGATTGGGTTTCAGGTGCAATAAACCTTACCTCGTAGCTGCTGTCCCAATTTAACTTGCATTCTGCTTTCTAAATGTTCTTTAAAGTGTGGTTTACTGAGCAAGGCCTTTGCTGGAGTGGCCAGGGCTGTTAAAGGCAGGCATCAAAGGGGGAGGAAACCAACAGCTGTGAACAAAAACCATCTAACGAGGACTTAGATCTAATATTGAGCATGACAAGAGCCTTAAATCCCCGTGATGTTCCCATGGAAGCTGGGTGTTATTCCTAAAGTAATTCTGTCGTGATTAAGATGTGCCTTATTAATCATGGCTTACCCAGGGTGCTCTCATAGTGCCTGAGAGATCTGCGTTCCTCTCTCGCTAAACATTATTGAACCAAGAATTTGGTAGAGGAGGTGATCCCTGCGGTGGCAACAGAAAATGTAAAATACGTTCTGAGGCTTTCAGCAGGGGAGGTGTACCTGTGTKAATGGCGTTGGGGTGAGAATCCAAGTAGTTCGGCAGCGTCAGCCCAAAAAACATCGCAAACCCCAGAACAAAAAGGTTGCGGGAGGAGTTCATGTCAACGAACTGCAGGTTGGAAAGGCCAACGGCTGTGATCATGCCTGCAAGCAGAGGAAGTTCAGCCTCGTGGCAGCCCTGCCGGGGAGGACGGAGCCCGCACCCCAGAGAGGGCTGGTGCGGCTGCCTGCTGCTCTGCTGAGGCCGGAGCCAGCCTCTGCCTCTACGGCTGCGCGAGCAAAACAAGGCTGCAGCTGGGCAGTTGTTGCAGAAATTGCCTATGGTTGTGGCCTGCTCCCCTCCAGCTCTCTGCTGGAGGTGAACGTGCCGTGGTGGTGCTGGCAGCCTTGTCTGCTCCGGCATAAAGGCTGCGAAGTTGGTTCTGAGCCYGGCGGGCGCCCCGAGCCCAGCTCAGGGTGCCGTCCCTTCTGGCTGYGGGTGCTGCCTCGAGCTGCGTGTGATGCAGCAGCACAGTGACAAAAACCGGCTTCCGCTAACGAGAACGTCACCGAAGTCGGGAGGTAAACTTGAGCGGAGTGATGTATGCGGACTGTGTCTATCCCCGGGGGGATCGCGGTTCAGCAGAGCAGTGCCCGCGACTGGTTAGGGAAGGCAACAGCTAAACCTGAGACCCTCCCTGACAATTTGAATGCACGTCAGATAGCCGCCTCTCAAATGCAGGTTTGCATCTCTCAGGCTTATCGTACAAGGCTGCTCTGTCGCTTGTCAGCACGGCCTAGCAGTGCCTGAATCCCGGGGGAAATGACCCGTCAAAGCCCTGGGATTTAATGGCAGTTTGGGTTTGACGTACAAGCGGGTACTTGTGGAGAGGTTACCGAATAACGTGCAGAACATCCCTCCGAGRATCGGGTCTGGGAGCGAGGCGAACAGAGCGGTGAACTTGCCGATGGTTCCTAAAACGATCATGATCCCAGCGCCGTACTGTATCACTCTTCTGCTTCCCACCTGCGCAGAAGAACCTGCAGTGAGCTGAGGCGAGCTGGCTGCTGGCCATCCACACTTCATCACTGCAGCTGGCTCCTGCAGAGCACGGGTAATCCCTGGATTTCAAAGCACTCTGCAAAGAAACGTCTTGCAGAAAGACATTGGCTGGGGTCATGATACTGGGTGTTTGCTGTCCTCTTAGTGTGTGAGCGAGCGAGCATGCAGAGGGCTGTCGTATCGATGCTTCTCTGACGTCCTTCAAATAGGAACAGCCTGGTGCTCGGAGAGCAGGTAGCTCCTCTCTGTGCTGGCCGAGCCCCCGTGCTGCTCTGGGTGAGAAAAGACCTAAACCCTCCTGGCAACGTGACGAGGAGCAGCAGCAGCAATGGGCCAGCCCAAGGGAGAACRGCGTCTACCAAAGCAGACCCGGGGGAAAGGGCTTACGGCCGCAGCGCCCAGGCGCCGAGCGGGAAGCAGCCCCTGCCCTGGGGAGCTGAGCGAGCGCCCTGCGGCAGCCTCTTCTCCCTGGGGCGTCCYCGGGGTTCGCAGTGGCTGCGCGCGCCCCGGCGGTACCTTCGTGATGCCCAGGACACCGATGTTGGGGCTGGAGGAGGTGGAGCCGTTGCCCGTTCCCAGCAGCCCGGCTATGATGCAGGAGATTCCTTCTGTGAAAATGCCCCTGGAAAACAGATCAAAGGGGCGCCTCCAGCCGGGCTYGCTCGGGCTCCGGCCAGGCCCTGACCTGGAGGTGGGACCCGGGCGTCTGCCGGGGAGCAAAGCACCGTTCCCGCAGCAGGGAGCGCAGGCKGGAGGGAGCGCGTGCCCGTACCTGTTAATGGCGTGCACAGGAGGGGCCGGCGCTCCCGCCAGCCGTGCGCAGGAGTAGTAATCCCCAATGGACTCGATGATGCCCGCCAGGGTGGCACTGAACATGCCCAGCACGGCAGCGGCGGTCACCGTCGGCAGGCCCCACTGACCTGGCGGAGGAGYGGACCGGGGCGTGAGTCGGGGGGCACCCRCGGGACCCCGGGGTGCTGGTCCCCRTGTCCCTCCCGGTGCCGCGGAGACCCCCTGCAGTGACTTGGGCAGAGGAGGGCTGGCGGGGGGCGCGGGGCGCCCGTGGGCTGACACTCACACGGGTAGGGGACGCGGAACCAGGGCGCCACGGACAGGATCTCCCCGCGGGCGTCCGTCCGCGCCTTGTAGCCGTACGCCTCGGGCTGGCTGGGGAAGACGGCGGCGCGCGTCAGCAGGTAGCAGAGCAGCCACACCACCATGATGGCCAGGATGATCTGCGGGGAGAGGCTGGGGCTGAGCCGCTCCGCGGCGGCACCCTCGCCCGCCGGCGCCGGGGCCGAGCCACCGGGGCCCTCGGAGCCCGGCCGGGGCGGCTCCTACCGGGAACATCTTGAAGATCTGCACGCGGAGCAGGACGAAGCCTCTGCCGCAGCGGTAGCCGGGCAGGCGGAGGGTGACGTTTCGCAGGTACTGGGCGAACAGCACCATGAGGAAGATGGACCTGGGGAGAGCAGACGTCCCGGAGGGCTGCTCGGGCGCCACCTCCACACCGAGCGGGACGTGGGTGCCAGCCGGCCACCTATGCAGAGGGACCGGGAGGGAGCCAAAACAGGGGGGGCCTGTCCCCCGCAGTGGGCTGTGTATTTGGGCACCCCTCATTTGGTGGGCTCTGCCYGGCGCGCGTTTCCGTCGCCAACCGCAGCGGCGGCAGAAGGAAAAAAGGGTTAAAGGAAAGCGCTGAGAAGCCAGAGCTGGCTTGGAGCGGCTGGAGACGGCCGTGTTTGCTGCCGGTTGCTGCAGCAGCGCAGGGACGGGCCCGAGTGGGGCGGCGCCGCGGCGGCCCTCGCACCCGCCGCCCCGCCTCGGCCCCACGCGCCGCCCCGGCGGAAAGAAGCCGGGAGGGGGCTGCACGATGGTGGGGGGGTGGTGGTGGGGTGGGGGGGGTGGTGGGGTGGTCTGGGTCACCGCGGCGCTGGCGCCCCGCGCCCTGTCGCCCGCCCGCGGCCGGCGCAGCCCCACGTACAGCGCCGCGATGCCCCAGTGCGATCCGGCGCGCTCGCCGGCCGCCTGGAAGACGGAGAGCCCGATGAGCGACACTGTGGGCGTGACGGTGAGCGGCCCGATGTAGCTGAGCAGCGCCCCGGGCAGCCCCAGCAGCCCGATGGCCACCTCCACCAGGCTGGAGACGATGATGGCGCCTTGGATCTGGTGGGCGGCGGCAGAGAGGGAGGCGAGGCGGTGAGGCGGCGGCGGCGGCAGTGGGGGCGGCCCGGCGGGCACCCGCTGGCCGTGGCGGCCGCCCTACCTCTCTCATCCGCGGCTGCCAGATGTGCGAGGTGTTCAGCGGCAAGGCCCAGTTGCCGTAGATCTGCTCTGGGGAACGAGGCGGGGAGGTGAGCGGCCGGCCCCCGCCGCCCCTGCYGCCGCCACTGCCGCTGCCGCTGCTTACCCTCCGGCGGGCACTTCCACTTCTCCAGGGCCAGGATGGATTTGGCGGGGACGAGGAAGGCCAGAGCGCTCGCCTGGAAGAGGGGCAGCCTGGGGCGGCGAGGGGGGAAGCCGCGCGGCCCCCCGCCGCCTCCCCGGCGCCGCGCCGCCTCCCCGGCCGGCCCTACCTGATGCCCACGGTGGTCTGCACCAGCGTGGTGACACCGACGCAGGTGAAGATGGTGCCGATGAGCTGGCTCACGGTGAACTGGTCCTTGCCCACGCAGAGGCTCTCRGCCAGCAGGAAGGGGACGGCGATGGTGCCGCTGAAGCAGGTCAGGTAGTGCTGGGGACGGCGGGGCGGCTCAGAGGGGGCAACAGGGGTGGGGACGAAGGCGCCGCTTTTGGGGACCGCCCGGCCCAGCCTTACCTGGAAGCCGAGCAGAACGCAGAGGTACCAGGGCGGCACGTCCTCAATCTTGTAGATCATATCGAAGCCCGTCCTGCCYGGTGCGGGGCGGCCGGCGGCCGGCGTGGGGCCCTGGGGCGCGCAGGGGCAGGGCTGAGCGCCGGGGGCGGCGGGCCGGGCTGGGCCAGCGCCAGCCCCGGCGCCGCGGCAGCCAGCAGCACCCTACTCACCCTGGGCTCCTTGCCTTGGGGACGCTCGGGGGTGGCCGGGGCGCTGGCGGGAGCCGCGTCGCCATTCTGGCACCGGGAGAGAGGCGGGAGCCTGAGCCGGTGTTGTGCTGGGCGCGCGCTATGGGAACGGGGCCGTGCTCCTCGCCCGCCCCCGCCGGTCCCCATGGGGCCGCCGCGCTGCTCCGGGCCGCCTGGCTCCGCGGCGGCCTCCCCTGGGGGCTGGCACCCCGCCACCTGCCCGCCGCCCCCCCCGGGCACGCCGTGCCGCCGCCGGGGCGCTCCGGGTTCACCTGGGGCTGCCGCAGGTCCCCCGAGCTGGTCCCCATCCTCCGGCAGTGCCGCCCGGGCCGGGGGATGTCGCCGAATGGCAGGTTTTATGGCCGCGTGGAGGACTTTAGTCAACACCTCGGACATGGTGCGGGGCGGCGATCTGTAAGGCGGCCATTGGCTGCCGGTTGTGAAAGAGGGCGAGCTCTGCCCCTCGGGGAGATCAGCTATTAACTCCTTTCCTTCGGCCCGGCATCACCCGCGGCGCTGGGGCTCTCCCCGCGCTGCGCGGCACGCTCGGAGGCATCCGCGCCCCCCGCGGGCGCTGCCGGGCCGGGGGCATGGCGACGAGCCCCCGGCACCGGGCCGGGCTGCGGGGCGAGCGGCGCCCGCTACCCGTCCAAAGGGCACATTAAGCATTAACCGTGCCTGCCGAGGCGCCTGGCGCAGGCTGCCGGCGGGATCCCGGTGCTCCGCCAGCGGGAACGGCCGTCAGACCGGGGCAGCCCGGCTCGGCGGGGACACAGGGACAGGCCACGGCTGACAGCAAAGCGAGGGCTGYGCGATGGCGTCGGGGGCCTCCCTCTGCCGTGCCAGCTGGCCCAAGACGGCTCCTCTATCCCCCACGACCTCCCTGGAGCGGCGCTGAGCCCCGGCGCTTCCGAAAGAGCCACACGTTGATGGAGGGAGGAGGGAAACTTCTTTTTTKTTGTTGTTGTTTTTCTGGGACACCCCCTCCGCCGGGGCCGTGCCGGGGCCAGCGTGGGGCTACAGCTCGTTCTGCCGCGCCTTGGCGGGGGCCGGCGGCGGGCCCTTGGCGCCGGGCAGCCCGGTGCAGGCGCCCTTGGCGCTGCGGCAGAGCAGCTCCTCCAGCGCGGCGGGCCCGCGGCGGTGCGCCCCGTAGAGCTGCTCCTCGCCCAGCTCGCCCACGTAGCTGTGGCACATCTTGTGCAACCTGCGGGAGGGAAGGGGAGAGGTGAGCGTCGCCGGAGCACTGCCCCGCGCCGCCCCGCACCGCCCCGCGCCGCCCCGCGCCGCCCCAGCTCACCTGCCCGGCCACGGTCCCCCCATCATCATCACGCTCATGGGCTCCTGGCTCAGCAGCCCCGGCCCCGACAGGCGCTTCGCCCCGTTCGTCTCCAACACGCCGTAGCTGCGGAGAGACGCGGGGTTGGCGGCCGGCTGACCGCCCCCAGGGCCGCCCGCGTGCCCGCCGGAGGGGCCCGGAAGGGCGCGCGCCCCCGGCTGACTCACTCGTCCCAGCTCCGCGAGCAGCTCTTCTCCAGCGCCTCCAGGTACTCRGACTCGCGCAGCGCGGCGCCCGCCTTCCTGTTGGGCGACGGCTTGGACTCGGCCTTGCCCAGGTGCTCCCCGATCTTGGGCATGAAGGAGGGGGAAAAGCGCGGTCGACGGAGGCCGCGGGGGGCCCCGCCGGCGCTCCTCCTGCCCGCCCACCCGCCTCGCTCAGCCGCCCAGGGGCCCGAAGGGGCACGCACGTCCCGYGCGGCGGCTGGCCCCGCTCCGGCTATCGCCGTGCCACGCCGGTGCCCTCGGTTGCACCGAGACGCCGGTGGGAGGAACCGGAGGGGGCCGGGGAGCCGGCAGGGCTCGCTGCAGGCCCAGCGAGGCCGCCGGGGCAGCCGTGCACCGGCCTCGCCGCTTTGCATGAGCCGGTTTTACCCTCCGGTGGTGCCTCCCCGGGGCGGCCCGGCCGCGCCACAGCCCCGCGCCACGCCGGCCGCAGCAGCAGGCGGCCCCATGGTCCGGGGGGTGGGGGAGGGACGCGCATGGGGTGCCCCCTGCCCGCCAGAGCCCACCTGAAAAGCGATGGCGCGGCAGGCGTCGCAGCGGAGGTGCTYGGGCATGTGGGCCGAGTGGGCCTCCTCGGCGCTGAGCCGCGGCGAGGACGCCGAGCGGGCCGGCTCCGCGGGTGCCGGGGGGCCGCCGCACCCCTCCTCGGCCTTCCTCCCCGCGAGGAAGCTCAGGGCCACGCAGGCCGCCAGCAGCGGCYGCATCCTGCCTGCCAGGGAGCCTGCAAAAGCGCCGGGGCTGGGGCGGGGGAAGGCGGCTATAAAGCCCCGCGGGGGCCCGCGAGCACCTGCATCCGGCCGCCCGGCCCCCGCTCCTCCCCAGCGGGCCCTGGCGGCTCCCCGGCGGAGAGCGGCGGCTGACGCGGCGTCGGGGCTGCGCTAGCGGGAGCCGAGACGCCGCGGCGGGGCTTTAGGCCRCTGCCGGGGTGGGGCGGGGGGCCCGTCCCGCGCTCCTGTTGCTCCCCGAGGGCTCTCCCGGGGCCGCGCCATCGCGCTGCGGGGGGCCAAGACACCCCAAGTTACCGAGGCCGGAGAGCAGCCGCCCCTCAGCCCCCCCCCGACGGGCCCGAGGTGACCCCCCCCGTGCTCCCCCCTTTTACAGGCAACGCACACGATGAATAACATCTTTCAAAGTTATTTCATCACTTTTATTGTTTTTTTCCTTTTTTCTTGGAAAACTCCGCGTTTTTATCTGTGGCAGAGAAAGGTTTCTTTGCTCGAAGGAGCTGGCGGCGGCCGGGCCGTCGATGGCCGGGCCGTCGCGGTCCCCGTGCGACCTCGGCGTTACAAAGCGGCCGCGGCGCTGCGCTGCTGCCTGGCTGATTTTTCTTTTTTTCTTTTTCTTTTTCTTTTTTTTTTTTTTTTTTGTCCACCTTTCCCGGTGGTGCGCGGCGTTTCCTGGGCGCACGAGACAACGGCGGCGCAGCCGGCGGTGGGGAAGGTTTTTTGCGGCGTGGCCGAGGCCCCCGCTCGCTCGCGGGCCCGAGCCCCTCTCCCGGCTCCGCCAGTGCCGCCCAGGCACCCGCGCTGCCCGCAGGGGGGGTCTCTGGGGAGCGCATCGGGACGGGGAAGAGCGCGGCAACGTCAGCGCGACGGGCAGGGAGGAGGAAAGCAGCACGGAGCAGGGCGAGAGCCTGCCACGTCCAGGGGCCGGGCCCGCGGCGTCGTGGGAGACCTGCGGGCCCCCGGCTTGCCCCATCCCGCTGCCCCCCAAAACAGAGCCCCGGGAGGTGCCCAGCTGCCCCGGCRCGGGGCTGGAGAGCCAAGCCGAGCTTTTGCCCCGTGGCTTTGCAGCGCTTTTGCAAACGGGCTCCCCRCAAGGCAGTTCAGGGCTGAGCTGCGCTGGAGGTGAAGCTCTGCCCACCTCCCTGGGCGCGGGCGTTTCCTTGCCCCGTCCAACGAAGGGAGCTGCAGGGCTGTAAGGCTGCGTCTCCCAGGACCTGCTTTCAACCTCCTCCCCCCCCCCCCCCCCCCCCCCCCCCCCCCCCCCCCCCCCCCCCCCCCCCCCCCGGCCCGTGCACCCCCTCGTTGAGCTCTTCGGTGCATTTCCAAATGCTCGTGCGTGGTTTCCCCAGCAAGCCACCAGGCCTCCTCCCGGAGCATCCCTTAGCGGGCAGCAAGCAAACATGCAGCACTCAGCCACCCCCTTGCCCTGCCTGGCCCTGACCCCGCCGCCCCCCACCCCCTGCCCATGGGTGCTGAGCGTGCAGTGCTCAGCCCGTGGCCATCAGCACCTCCCAACCAGCCCAGCCTGGCGCAGGGCACCCTTGGAGGGAGTCATAGACTGGGACACCTGGGGGGGGGGTGTCACAGCCTGGAGTGCCCTTGGGAGGGGATCACAGGCTGGGGTGCCCTTGGGAGGCAGGTCACAGCCTGGGATGTCCTTGGCAGGGGATCACAGCCCAGGGCGCCCTTGGGGGGTGGAGGGGGGATCACAGCTTGACACACCCTTGGTGTGTAGGGGGGGGGTCACAGCTGGGGATGTCCTTAAGAGGAGATCACTGCCTAGAGCATGCTTGGGAGAGGATCGCAGCCTGGGGCACCCTTGGGATGGAATCACAGCCTGGGGTGCCTTTGGGAGAGGATCACAGCCYAGAGTGCCCTCGGGAGGAGATCACAGCCTGGGGCACCACTGGAAGAGGATCACAGCCCAGGACACCCTTGGGAGGAGATCACAGCCTGGGGTGCCCTTGGAAGAGGATCACAGCCTTGGGCACCCTTAGGAGGGAATCACAGCCCAGGGCACACTTGGGAGTGGATCACAGCCTGGGGCACCTTTGGGAGGGGGTCACAGCCCAGGGCACCCTTGGAAGAGGATCACAGCCTGGGGCACCCTTGGGATGGGATCACAGCCCGGGGGCAGCTTTGGGAGAGGATCACAGCCCAGAGTGCCCTTGGGAGGAGATCACAGCCTAGGGCACCCTTGGAAGAGGATCACAGCCTTGGGCACCCTTAGGAGGCGATCACAGCCTGGGACACGCCTTGGGACAGGACAGCCCTACAGAGGAAAGCRGGTGCCATGCATCCTGGTCCCTTTGCCAGTGGTAGCTGAGCTCCCACAACTTCAGGACCCCAGGGCTGCCAGGTGCTCATGCTGTAATAGATTGTAAAAAAATACCTTTTTTTCCCCCCTGTTCTTATTAGAAATCTATCCGGTCCAGCTGGTGGCCTGTGCCCCTGCGGGTGCTCTACAAGTTCATGCATGGGCATGGGGTTTCTTCCTCSAAGGCAATTCCAACCGAGGCTTAGGTACAGATGCTGACTTGTGTCAGGGTCAGGTTTTAAAGTATAGATGCTYGAGCATGAGTGTGCCATGTCCATCCAAGAGCTGCAGGCCATCACATCCGAAGCAGTGGTCCCTTCTCAGGCCTGGCCGGGCTGCCGCTGGTGGGGGGCTGGCCGGGGCCAGGGCTKGGGCTGGCCTGCATCCCCGTGGGGATGTAATACAGGCTGTCCAGGTAGCTGCAGTCGGGGCCCGCTGCAGCTGGGGGCCCCTCACCCTTGGGAGCTGGGCTGAAGGCTGCAGGGAAGATGGTGTTTTCGGCCGCTGACGGCTGGCTCTGTGGGTTGGGGTGCGCTGGGGAGGMGGCAGCGAGTGGCTGGGGTGTTGAGAGCCCTGGGAAGCCAGTGTAGGGCATATAGGGTGGCCCGTAGACCCCTGGCGTCATGACCAGCGGGTTGAAAGGAGCCTGGTAGAGCCCRGTGTGGGATGCCAAGGGCACTGGTGGGATCAGTACCTCGAGGTACTGCCCTGTCTCAGGGTCGTAGAGTGTTTTCAGCTGAGGCTGCCTTGGTGGCTCCATATAATAGCATTTCCCGCTGTCGGGATCRACAAGCATTTTTCGGTGCATGGACAAGTGGGGAGCAAAGGGCCTGGTTGGGCTTGGTGTGCTCTTACTGCTCGGTGATGCAGCGTCGGTCCTCCTTAGGAAATGGGGAGCGTCCTCGAGGCGAGGCTGGGACTGGGACCCTGGACGCTCTGCAGTGGCCTGGCCTTCGGGGGCCTGGGGCAGGGGTGGTTCAGGGCTGGGTTTGCTCCCTGGGGCTTCCCCACCTGGCAGGAGGGACACACTGCCCACTGATGGAAGACTGGCTGGGTTGGGGACCAAAGGGGACCCAAAGGAAGCCATGGTTGGGCTGGGGACCAAAGGGGACCCAAATGAAGTGCTGGCTGCTTTGGAAACTGATGGGTGTCCAAGGGAAGCAGGGACTGGATTTGTGACCAGGGGGATCCCAAAGGATGTACTGGATGGGTTGGGCACCAAGGGGGTCCCAAATGACGTGCTAGATGGGTTGAGGACCAAGGGAGATCCAAAAGAAGTGCTGACCGGTTTGGAGGCTGATGGGCGTCTGAAGGATGTGCTGGCTGGGTTGGGGACCAAGGGGGTCCCAAAGGAAGTGCTGGCCAAGCTGGGCACCGGAGGCAGCTTTGGTGCTGGGGTGGATTTGGAGGCTTTCACAGGAATTGTTAAGTAGTTTGTATTCTCCATGGGGGTAGCCGTAAAATACTGTTCGTTGGCTCCTGGCTGCTTCACTAAATGCTCCCAGCTCTCCCTCTGATCTGGCAGCCTGCCAGCGAGCRGTGCTGGGGCGACAGAAGGCCCTTTGGGCACCCCGGCCTCTTCACTGCCCTCCCTCACTTGAAACGCAGTGGTGGGGCCAGCGCCATCTGGAGACAAGCCGGTCCCTGCTGAAACCACCCAGGTGCCCGGCTGCTTCCCCGCATCAGGCCTTTCCCTCTCGGCCTCCCGGGGACCCGCGCTGCTCACGGGACGCTCGGCTGTGAACGGCTTTGGGGCGCTTATTGCTGCTGGTTTCACGGGTTGCGGAGGTGTGCTGCCTCCAGGGGGTGGTCCTGGCTCGGAGACCCTGCYGGCCCCAGGGGGCCCAAAACTGCCCTCGCTGCTGAGGGGCTGCTGCAGCCATGGGTCGGGCCCTTCGGCTGCGGCTGTGCCGTCACGGTGCCCCTCGACTTCCCCCGCGGCACTTGCTGGAGGTGGGAAGAAGACGGTCTTCTCTGTCAGCAGAACCGCCCTGCTTGCTACGGAGCTGGGAGCAGCCCGAGCCGAGGGC
>NW_028186384.1:344014-346156 GCF_003343005.1 Rhea americana
CCGGGTGCCCGCTCCGCGGCCACCGCCGGCGGGCCGACCTGGATGTGGAGGTGGGACTCCAGGTGCGGGGCCGCCCTGGCCACCGGCGGCAGGGTCAGCTCGCTGCGCTCGCGGTGGGCGCCAGGGTCTCCGCCGCCGCCCGGGGGCCCCTCCTGCCCGCCGGCCGCCCTCCGCGTGGACTCCATCCTCGTGAGGCGCATCAGGGAGCCCCTCAGCGCTGAGCGCCGGCTTTCGGGCGGCTTTGCGGGGCTGGCGGCACGTGCCTCGGCTGGCTCCCGGCCGGGAACTGTCAACGCGTCTCYGTCCTCCGGCTGTTGCGGGCTTTTTTTATGAGCGCGGCTCATCGCTGGCACCGGCTCTTTGCGGCAGACCGACGTGCAGTGTATGAAGAGGGGGGAGGCTGTGGCGGGCTCCCCCGCCGGGGGGCT
Organism: Rhea americana; assembly: GCF_003343005.1. Lineage (NCBI taxonomy): Eukaryota > Metazoa > Chordata > Aves > Rheiformes > Rheidae > Rhea > Rhea americana. Next base: position 344,443 of record NW_028186384.1, read on the forward strand.
CGGGCCGCCGGCGCCGCTGCCCGCGGGGGCAGGCGCGGGGCTGCCCGCCGGCTTGAAGCACAGGCTGTAGGTGTTCTTCACCAGCTTGCGGACGTCCCGGGGCTGAGGGATTTGCCCCTTCCCCTTATTTCCAGGCTGGGGGGGGCCCTCCGGAGAGCGGGCGGCGGGGGGCCGGCGGGGACCGCCCACGGTGCGCCCCTCGGAGCCGCCCTCCGGCTCCGGCGGCGGCTTCTCCTCCCGCCGGCTCTGTGGGACCAGCTTCAGCTCCTGCGTCCTGGAGGTGAAGACGCTCCGGGACGCCGCCTCGGGGATCCCCAGGCTCCTCGGCTCGAAGGGGAGTGTTTCGGGCTTGCTGGGCCGGATGGCTCGCTGCCTCAAGCTGGGCCACGGCTTTTGCGGTTTCTCGAATTTCGGGCCGGCGGCCGGCGCCTTCCCGTCACCGTGCCGCAGTTCGGTCGGGCCGCGGGCTCTCCCGCAGTCCTTTCTCTCTGCCGTGGGCTCCCTCCCGCCGCCGGGCGACTCGGCCGCAGGGCCGGCGGTGGCCGCCGCCGCGGGCAGCCGCTGGCACTGCATCACCTCCTGGTACTTCATTCGCTCGTTGAGCTCGTTGAAAGTCGTCTTCAGCTTGCAGACGTTTTCCCTGGTCTGCTCGGTGAGCACCACCCCCTTGGCGGGCCGCTCGCCGCCGCCCGGGGGGCCCCGCACGTCCTCCGCCGAGTAGCTGCAGTCCGACTTGGACAGCGAGCTCGACTTGCCCTCGGGGCAGTCGCCCRCCAGGTCGGTGCCCACGGACGAGGGTCCCGACGAGGTCGAGCTGCCCCGCAGCGCCCTCTGCTCCATTTTAATCCTCTGCTCGTACTGCATTTTTTTGGCCAGCACGTTTTTAACCAGGCAGGAGGCCATCCTGGTCTTGCTGTGGGCATCATCCAGCGACGCCGTCTTCATGAACTGCTTGTAGTTGATCCTGAACTCGTCRCTGATGGTCCTGCCTTTCGCCAGCGGCTCCTTTCGGGGCGGCGGCAGGGCCTGGTGGGATGAGCAGTCACTCCAGGGGACAAAACCTGCCTCCTTCCTCTCCTTCCTCTTGAGCTGGATCTGGCGCTTGGGGACGGTCCTTTTTTTGCAGTGACCCTTTTTAGCGTCGTTGCTCTCCAGCTCAACATCGACGCACTCAAACTGCTCCTTGCCCGGCAAGCCGCCGCCGAGCTCCTTGTCCGGGGCCTGGCTGGTGGTGGGGAAGGACCAGGCGGCCCTGGCGTGGACGGCCAGCGGCTCTCCACATGTCGGCCACCGCTTCATGGCGCCGCTGTCCTCCGACAGGGAGTTGGAGAGGCTGGAGGAGGTGTGGGAGCTGTACATGTCGAGGTAGCCGCCGTGGGGGCCCGAGAGGCTCCGGAAGGACCGCGCCGTGAGCTTCTGCACCTCGCTGTCGGCCTCGTCCGAGTCGCTGAGCGCGCCGCGCTGGGCGCACGCCGGCTTGCCGCCCCCGGGGGCCCGGCCGCCCTTCTTCGCTTTGTGCGCGTTGCAGAACATCAGCCCGGGTCCCTCTGCGTTGAACGGTGACGGCTGATCCGAGTACTCCGAGGCGGCGGGCTGCCGTTCCCCTCGGCCGGGACCCATCCTGCCCCCGTGCCCGGCAGCCGCGCTATTCTTAGCCGTGACTGACAGCTGAACCTGTCGGGTCCTCTCCTCCCGCGGGCGGCCGCCGGCCCCG
>NW_028186384.1:346541-354039 GCF_003343005.1 Rhea americana
GTCCCGCAGGGGATCATGTCGGCGGCTCCGCCGGGCGTGGGCGGGCGCCACGTGGGGCCGGGCGCGCAGAGGGATCCTCCTGCGCCCCGCGCGCGGCCGCTTCCCCCGAGCCGGACAGCTCGACCTTCTGGTTTGCTTTCCGTCACCGCCGCTTAATCCGTCATCCCGCAGAGCAGCCCCTCAATCACATGCGCCTTGGCGAGCGCCAGTCCCAGCGCGGAGGGGTGCCAAGTGGCCGCACCACGCGCCTCCCCGCCTGCTCCTGAGCCCCTCGCTCCCCCCGGGGCACTTGCATTAAAGGGGGGGAATATTAAATCCGTGGGGGCGGACGCACGCTCCCTAGCCAGAGGAGCGCCAGCCTTGCTGTACCCACTGGCACTTGCTGGGCCCCAAACCCGCTGGCGAGCAGTGCCCGGGCGTCCCCACGCCCCCCACCCACCCCTGGCACGGTGGGTTGGGGTKACCGCAGGACCCCCCTACACCCACCGCAGGCACCCGGCGCTCGCCCTGGGCCATGCCGTGCTGTTCCCCAGTGCGGAGGGAGACCGGAGGCGCCACGCTCCCGCTCCGTCCCTGCCGCCCGCCTCGCCGCGGGGACCGGGTCTCCCCATCCTCGGGGCCGCCCTGAGCGCCGCCAGCCCGGCCCCAAGCGGCAGCCACCCGAGGCCTCCCCAAAACTAAGAGCAAGCTGCAGGGAGCAGATTTAAGGCTTGAAATCAAACCGGGCATCGAACACCTCCAGGTCTCGTGGAAGCTGGGCGGTTACGGATTGCCTTTTTCGGGGGGCTCAAAGCAAGTGGCCGGGACGCTGAGCGCGGTGCGAGGGTCTCCGCGCGTCGCAGCCAGCAGCCTGCCAGCCCCGACGGCTGGCGGTGCAGCTCGGTGCCTGCCTTTGGAAGGATTTTTTTTTTAAGCAGGAGGCAGTGAAGGCTCAGCAGCAGGTGCTGCACAGCGCTGCCAGCCCCACAGCAACCTGATGCCCAAGTCGTTTGGGTTCACACACAGACTAAATTTAAACCTTGGCAAGGAAAAGAAAGGCATGAAAATCTTTACTCAATAACCGCCCTGCCGTTTAACCCGTTGCTGCTGAGTGCAAGCTCCCCTGGTAGCGTTCGTGGCCTCCTGCAGCAGCGGGGAGCGGAGACCCGCCGCGGCCATGCAGCGCTCGCCGGCGCGGTGGCCAGCGCTCGCCGGCGCGGTGGCTCTGCACAGCCCCAGCAGTCGCTGATGGGTCTTGCAGAGCAATCACCTGGAGCCAAAGGGCTTTACCGGCGACCCCTGCGCGCTGGGACCGGCGCTGCTGGCTCGGAGCRTGCCAGCGTTCAGCTTGCACGCCGGCATCGGCATCGCCCGGCCCCACGGGGCCAGCTCCCTGCGCGCCGTGGGCCCGGCCGCGCTGGCAGGCGCCTGCTGAGTCACTGCCGCCTCCAGCCTTGACACGGTGCCAGGAGGGACATGCGTAGCCAGCGCTCGGCGGGCAGGGGGCCGAGCTGCCTGTGCTGCCGTGGCCTCGTCCTGCGGCGGGATTTGTGCTCGGGGGCAGAGGGGGTTTGGTGCACAGACCAGATCATGCTTTCCTGTAATGCTCGAGCACCCAAGCGTGCCAAGCCAGCCCAGACACTTCCTGGCAGGAGGAACGGTGCTTGGGGCACCGAGCACCGTTCGGAGCTGAGGGCCCCCCCCTCAACCTAGGGGAGAAGGGGTCTGCACGACAGCGGGGTCTGCTGTGCTGTGCTGTCTCCAGCAGACCTGGGGTGAGGAGYGCAGACCCGCTTTCCCCCTGCGTTTGGGGCACTGGCGTCGTCGATGCCACTAAATCAGCAGCCTGCGGATGTTGGTGGAGCGGCGGGGGRCACGCTAGGGTAAAGGGGTCCTTACTCCCGAAGGCAGGCAGCACAACTRGTGTCCTACCGGGCCTTCAGCCTCCTCAGGGTGCAAGGAGCCCAAGGGAAGGCACAGGGGGAACCAGCTGTGGGGGCTGGCGAAGGAGAAACTGCTCTGGATAAGGGAAAACCATTTGTTTGCAGTGGCTCTGTTGCTCTACATGGCCTGTACTCCCCACAGGCAGGGTGCAGCTTTGGCAAGGCTTGGCCGCCCAGCAGACTGGTTTTGATGCTGTGCTGAGGGGCAAGCACAGCACAAGCAGCCCTGCTGTGAGACTGAAGGGCTTTTTCCCTCCCAGCTGTCAACCCCAATGCAGAAAGAGCCTTGTAGCTTACTGCAAACATGTTCTTACTGCAAAACTGGCACAGGCAGCACTAGTTCAGACCCAGTGGTGCACACTAAGCCCCGCAGCCAGCTGGGCTCTGTCCAGGACAGTGTCAGAGGTGAAATAATCAGCTTCTGCTTTCAGCGCCTCGCAGGGGGGTCACRGCCGCAGGGGGATGAACGCACTGTGCCTGACGATCAGGTTTCACTGGATGTGATGCACCTGGAGGGAAGACTGCCGGGGATAGCTGCCTCCAGGATGCATATGTAGCTGGCTGATCTGCACAGCCTGTTGCACGAGGCTGTTCCAACACAGTCAGTACTGCTGGGTGAAGAGAAAGGTCCTTGTATTGTCCGCTACAGGTCCTGCAGTCTTGACAATGAGTGTGTGTATCTCAAGCTATGTAGATTTAGAGGAACTTCTTGTGTTATCACTTGAAGCCTTTCCTSTGCTTCTTTTCCAGCACTTGAGCTATGTACAATTCTTGCTGCTTCTGTATCTTTAACTCGGACACTTGGGTCCTGCCAAAAATGAAACTGTCACTGTTTAAACAGCTGCAACAAGTGGCAAGAAAATACCGGAGGCTGCCAGGGTGGCTGGAAAGTACCACCACATGCTCTGGCTTTTATCTCTTTCCCAGGCACCCACTCTCAGCACTGATGGAGACAGGATACAGAGTGCTTAGCCCAGTACACCTGAGGCCTCATTCTTTGCTCCACAGGCCCACTCTAAGGAAAAACTTGGTTTTCCCACCAGTATGTCACAGAACCTTCCTGAGGGGCAATATGCTAAAGAAATGCAGCCTTTCGGACCGGGCCTCAGATGAGAGTTGCTAGCCCTTCTGACTTATAAGCATTAAGCACGTGGGTGGGTATCAAGGGGGGGTCTCAGCACCCAAACCCACTCYCTCCTCTATGTTCTGCTGATCTGAGATGGCCTCTTACTCAGCTGGGGAGAAAAAAACATCCCATAGGACTGACGTGCCTCTGTCCAGAGAAGCAGTTGGAGTGAGGATTGCTGGGTTAGCTGGTTTCTTAAAACAACCCAAAGACTGCCACAACCCACCTTTCTTGGTAGGCTGTTAAAACAGGGACCAAACAGGCTGGACAGTCTTGTGTGACTGCCCTGACACCCAGGACAAGCACCTGCTGGCTGCCAACACCTGAGGCTGCCAACAACCTACTGGCAAGATACGCACTTGAGTGTCTGCTTCTGCTGGGCAATGCAGCGCTGCAGTGCCTGGATCTCCTTCTCCTTGTCCTTCAGCACATCCTCCTGCTTCACGATGCAGCTTTTTATTTCTACAGAGAAAAAGAGAGGGAAAGCCAAGGCTGAGATGCTTGGGGGTCTCAGCAACTTCGCTCATCCTCCTACAAACCACTAAGATACAAAGATTTAGGGTAACAGCCTGTAAAACTGCAGCAGAAGAGTTGGGGGAGGGTGTGCCTTTGCCTTGGCTTTCAGTGGAGATTAACCCCACAGATGGCAGAGCACATGATGTCTGCTCTAGGCCTGCAGTTTGCACTTTCACCTGAACTACTTTGCATGTGAGTTTCTGTTTTCTAGCATAGCTGCTTGTCGGCCCCACATGAAGCACATATTGGAGTGTGAGGGGAGCAGGCTGTTAAGCATACAGCACAACAACAGCTGGATCAAGGCTGAGCTCTCCCGCCACGAGCCTCGTCCCGGTGGGCGCTGGTTTCACGGCTCCCCCTGCAGAAGGCAGGGCTGTGTGCTCTGGAGCCCAGGCAGGCTGGCACGGATGGTGACGAAGAGCTAGGTCACTGCTGAGACCTCCCCGTTTCAGATCACCTTCAAGCGGCCCCCAGGCAGCCCCTTTCCTTCTCCTGGGAAGGTCTGGGACTGCACAGCGAGGGCAGAGCTGAAGGGGGGATTCCTAGTAGCAGGGCCAGGGCCTTCACATCCAACTCCCCTTGTGGAAACAACTGCCCTGCAGAGCAGAGCACGGCTCTGCCTGGGAAAAAGCATGTGGCACAGAGTTCCCAACCAGGAGCTTTTACATCTCACAGCACCTTCACCGGAGTCAGACACATTACGTGTCASGTGCAGCCTTGCGAGACCAACTCTCCCCAGCTGCAACAGCAGGGCAGGCTCAGCCGTTGTGAAGCTCTGTTCCCAGCCAGAGAAGAGCAATCAGCCTTGTCCTACCTGCTGGTCTGCTTACTCCTTAGCCTGGGAACCTAGACCACATCTCCACCTTGCACTTTCACTGGGAAGGAGGTGGTGACCTGAGATGTGGCGGCCTGAGGCAGAGAAGCGTGCCCACATGCAGCCGTCCCTGTCTGCACCAGCTGCTGGAGGCCTGCTGAGGAAAATCCCTGCACGTGCCCCTCTTACAGCAGGATGCGGTTAAATCAAAGAGTCAGACTTGCTAATCCTGATTTAAATCCTGATTCACATTTATACTTAAGCCAGCATGGTGCCTGGTAGACTTACCATTGCATTTGTTTATTAAGTTGTCTTTTTGTGTCAGTTCAGTAAGTGCTTTACTCTTAATGCTGTCAAGCCTGAAACAGAGGCAACAAAGATGAAGGCGATCAGTGGCTGCTGARGGCAGAATGTGCCTCTCCCAAGATGTAGCTACACTTTGCAAYTCCGGAAGAGTAGGAAATACAAGCCCAAGTTGGCAGAAGCTTTCAAAGCTGCCTCCAAGGTTCACTGGACATCTGAAACATGCTAGCAGCTTTGAAAGGAAATCCCAAGCACTTTGATACTCAAGTATTTGATGTGCACTCCTAGGGCAGATGCGGATAGCTTGGTTGGGCCAGGCTGACCCTGCAAAGTGATCTGCTTGGGCAGGCCTTTAAGCCTATGCAAGCACTCAAGGACTTACAGTGACGCCTTCCTGCCCGCCCATTGATCACGTTACAAGGCAGCGGCACTGGAAAGACGCCCAAGCCATGTGCAGACTCGAGGGGATGTGCTTCAGGGGAAACCTAAAAGGTCTGATCTTCTGAGACTTCAGTTTCAGCCTCCAGCTCTCAGAGCACAGCCCCAGGTTCAGTACACCCCGGAGCAGGAGGAGTCCTGCCAGCAGCAGCATCTGGCCTGCTGAGGATGAATGTGCTTTTCTTCCAGCCATAATACACAGGGGGGGTCTAGTCTAGTCTAAAATCTCTTTGTGCAGGGAGCGGTACAGAAACGGAGTGGAACACAGGCTCTGCCTGCAAGCTGTTTTCTGAACCTGAGCCAAAACCCCCTATAGCTGTGCTCAGTCTGAAACCTCCTCTGATCTCTGCTAAGTTTGGGTTAAGGTGGTTTGCTCCATCGCTAGTCAGGTCATGCGCCACCTCCCCCAGCCCAGCTGCGGGCAAGGCAGCACTCGCTGTCTCTGTTAAAGACCCAGGGACAACTCCAGCCTGCCCCAGCCCGCGAGCTCACGTTTTCTCAAAGATCTCCCTTTCTCTCTTGAGCTRCCGGGACAGAACCTCCACTTCCCCCAGTGCAAAGTCCAGCTTCTCCGATTCCTTGGTGAGCAGGTCTTTGGTCCTTGCGTGCGCGCTCTGCTCTTCCTGTAAAGCACGCAGCAGCCTCACGTGCCAGGCCAGCTTTACGTGCCTTCCCCGCTCCGGGCACACGCGCAGGTAAGGTTTCGGCTTGCTCCCCGTTCGCCGGAGCGGCCCAGCAGCACRTTGCCCCCAGCTAACTCCGGAGGAGTGGACTGCGCTCCTCCCGCTTGGCCGGCTCCTAAGTCCCTCTGCCTGCTGGCAGCTGGCTCTGCTCAGAGGTCCGACCCACGGTCCTTGGAGACCCTCTCCCCACGATACCTACCCCGCACAGCAGAGAGCGGGAGGACAAACTGCAGAGGCTGAGCACCACCCTTCCCGAGGCCGCTGCAGGAAGAGTGAACCAGCACAGCCGAGATCCTGCGGCTCACTTGGCCCAACACAGCAGCGTCTTTCCAGAAACTTTTGTTTGGATGCCCCCCAAAAGCCCCAGACCCTTTCTGAAACTTGCTACATAGAAGCAGAACTAATCCCAAAGCCCCGCCGCAGCTTCGGGCCCTTTCACGGGGCAGACGCRCTGCCTCGCGCTAGTTTCCACAGGAAAGCCGCCCCTCAAACCAGATCCCACGCGGTCGGGGGGGACCAGGGCTCGGCCCGAGCCGCGACGCCGCGCAGCCCCGCGGCAAAGGCCGCGGCTCCGGGGCGCCGTCGCACCTGCAGCCTCCTCACCGCGGCCTCGTACTCCTTCCTGCTGACCGAGGTCTCCTCCGGAAAGGCGACCTGCCGAGGGGCGTTGGGGCCGCTCGCGCTGGGCACCCTGCTGCAGGAGCCCGGCCCGGCCCGGGCCCCCGAACCGCCGGGCCCCACTGCCCTCGGGCTCCTCTGCCGCGCGGGGGAACCCCACGGGGGCCTGGGGGCCCCCCACGGGCAGGCCCCGCCCCCACACGGCCACAGGGGCGTGGCCTCCCCCACCCCTGCCCACGACCCCCCCCCGCGCTGAAGGGCGTGCCCAACCAGGCCCCTCCCACCCACGCCAAGCCACGCCCCGAACTGCCAGAGGAGGCGGGGTCTCCCCGCCCCCTCCCGCCCATGACCCCCCTGTGCCGAGGGGCGTGCCCCCAGCAGGCCCCGCCCCCCGGTGCAGGGAGCCCCGCCCCCGCGGAGGCGCCCTCCCGGTTTGGGCCCCCCGGGCCGCCGCACCCCCTCGCTGAGGGCCGCCCGCGGCCGCCCGCCCAGTAACGCCTCGGCGCCCGCCGGCTCCGCCGCCATCTCCCGCGGCCCCGCGGGAAATGGCCGCCGCCGCGCCCGTCTCCTAGCAACGGGAGTGTTCCCCTCCCCCCCACGGGCTCCTTAAAGGGGCCGCGCGGGCGGGCAGGCCGCGTCCGTCGCCTCCTCGGCGCCGCCGTTAACCCCGCGCTACGGGTCTCTGCGGCAGCTGCCGCGCCGATTCCGCACCGTGGGAAAAACCAAATCCCACGCTGCACAGTTACTTCTGTTTCAGAGTCGGGTGCAGACAGGCGGAGAARTGTCAAACCTTTCATTTCAAAAGAAGAAAAAAAAAATCTCTAAAGTCATCTGCAAGTCTGCTGCTGCTCCCAGAGGAGTAACAGCATCCTGCAAAGATCCAAGCGCGTCCGCCAGAGCGGTGGGCGCTCGCGGACCGAAACCGCCGACGCGGCGGGAGCCGCTGGCAGTCCGCATCAGAGCGAGCGAGGCCCCTCAGCGCCCACAGGACCCGCGTGCTCCCTTCAGAGGCCAAGGAATCGCTTGAAGTCAGTCATTTTGACCACATAACAGCAATGCATTTTAACAGCCAGGGGGG
>NW_028186384.1:354065-370431 GCF_003343005.1 Rhea americana
AATGGGAAAGTTTTTTTTTTTTTTTTTTTTTTTTTGCCTTTTTTAGTAAATAGGATGCCAGTGCTTTACAAAAGTGTCGGTGTCCACCGCTAAAGACACGTCAGAGACACAAATGTCCCTATCCGCAGCCTGCAAAACCGGCACCGATTCATCTGTAACGTCCTTGACCGCGGTTATGCGTAAAGAACATCTTACTGCTTTTTAGAATATTTTTATCTTTTGATCTCATTTTCCACCTAGTCCTGGCCTCCTCCCTAGTGCCGGGGAAGTCGCTTCGAATTACCGGGCTTCTCACAGGTAGTCTCCCACCTCCATAAAGCACTTTCGAGATCTTTGGATGAAAGGTGCGACACACTAAGTGTGAAATACAGGTATTCAAGTTCTGTACCTCACATCACAGGTCCAATAAAGTCATAACATTTGCTTTCTCCACCTGTTTTACTTTAGTAACGGGAGTCAAACAGAAATGACAGGGAAGAGAAGGAAAAATAACAAACCTGGAAGTCCAACCACTTTAATATAATTGAAATATATTCCACAGAGTATTTAATATATAAAAAGCAACATTAAAAGAGTATTGCTTTTTATACATACACACATCAAGCGCTCARAATTGGTAAATACCGGAATCAAAGCTGCCTATTCTACCTTCTGCCACGTTACCAGTCTRGAAGAACAAAATCAAACATCTTTGTCCTTAGAGAATCTCACACTTGTGCCTTACTATATCGGACTGACAACAACTCACTGCCGCATCTCTAAGTGCCTTCTTTTAACGGCACTCTTCCCGTCTTGAGCGGCTGATGAGCGTTGCTGAGCTAACCTGTGTGCTCCTACAGAAGTTCCCAGTGGGGAGCTGGGCACCACCACCATTTCACAGCAGCAATGTTGCTGTAGTTGTGACGGTCCAAACATACCTGGGGCGTGCACCTAAGGGTGCTGCGGTTAAAGCACTTACCTGTCTGCAGACACGAACCTGCACAACTTACGCAGATCAGAGCATAGATTCAAAACCCAATACAGGCACCAACTCCGTTGTCCTAGATCACTGGGAAGGCTTCTCTTCGTGCAATTGCTGGCTTCATTTCTTATACAACTTCTAACTGTTGTAACAAAATGTGACAAGTATACCACGCGGACAGTTTTTGCTATCGACAGTCCCAATTCACTCTCAGTACTAGCCATCTCGTACACTATGTCAAAAGGACATCCGCAGCGCATGCAGAGAGTACTAGTCCATGACTGCACCTTAATGCCCAGGCACATGTAGACTGAAGTCTAAATTTTAAAGGCAGTTTTAAACCTGGCATTTTTTTTTAACCTTTGAGCACTTTATTTCCTAGGTTTAAGCAAAGGCAATCTGTGGCTTCCTCCACTATTTGTAGGGAGTTTTAGGAATAGGGGAAGCAACAGGTATTTGTTCAGTTCTTCGCAGACATGTACTTACATGCCATGGAGGTAAGTACTGCTTCTGCTACTACTATGCTAAATCCCCATGTTAGGGAGGGAGGGTGGGCAAAAGCCTGTCCCACTGGTGCCTCTATTGCTTGGAGATGTCATTCTTCAGAATACTTCATTCCACGAGTTTTACAGGTATCTAGTATGTCAAAAATGTGAACACGAAAGTCCCTCCCTCCTCCTATTTTGAAAAGTACAGAGAATGAAATTTAGGGTGCAGCTACACATGTGTGCGTTCGAACAGAGAGCAGGCTGAGACTCCCCTGTGCGGAGTCCTGATCTTCCTGCGTTCTGTACAGGCTTGTCTACTGGGATGGGCAGAACTAAGACTTCTCTAAGTTATGCCCAAGTAAAAAGCATCAAAAATTCCATCGTTGCACAGGATCATGGCCATGCCCATTCTCCTCTCATCTCACTGGCAAAAGCATGATTTAAGAATCTCCACAAGTGGGATTGTTCAGGTGGGTTAGTTTTAATCTGATTCAGGTAAACTAGACGCTGCTGCTGGGTACACACCAGCAACAACACAAGAGAAACTGGCTCGGGAGCTTAATGATGCTCTATCGGAGCAATACTCTGTTTGTGCTGCTTATGAGCATAACCCATCCTCAACCTTCCTGTAAACATCTGGTTTTGTAAAGGAGGATTCAGAGAAAACCGGAAGCTACTACATAGATCTTTTTCTTTGCAATACTAATCTCTACAGTGAAACATTCATAACTGCTCAGAGTAAAAATATGCTACATCAAAACTGTATCAGCAAGCAGAACCTCTGTAACAGCTGGAGAAGAGTTTGCAAATAAAATCAGAAACTAAACAGCCAGCTTAAAAATATGCCACTGAGAACATATGAGAAAATAAATACGGTTGTCCTTTCTCTACAGTTTGGCAGACACTGGAATCAATCTCATTCACAGACTCTCCTCTTCTTGTTCCATGTTCCTGCTGCAATCTCAGCCTGTCTCCTCACTGAGGAATCGATCAGGCATGGATCTTCAGTCCGAGAAGCACGTGGTTAAGTCCCATCAACATAAATGAGAGCTAGGAATGTGCTTAAAAGCTTACCTGAAGCAGGTACCTGATACTTCTCAATTAAACATTAAATATTAGACTAGAACTAGAAAATAGGCCCTCATCCAGTCTACATTCTCACTACCAGCCACTGTAGAAGCAAGGACATCCGCTTGAGATCATTGTGAAAAGGCTAGCACACTTTAATGCTGAGAACTACACTGCATGAAGTGAACTGCAGGTCCATATAAAATACAGAAAGCGTGGGACGTTGTGCCGACTCTCCTGGGAAGCGTACACTGTTTGGATGGCAGACAAACTACCATAAAGACAGGTTCCAAACTGAATAACACTTCCCAGGGAATTAATTTACACTAAGTGCCACTGGTCCTTGGAACCAAACGTAATGTACAGTATATTAAAGCAAACACTAGCTCTACAGCTTGTGTTGGCCCATCTCTGCACTATATGAAGGAATCAAGTATTCAGACTCTTTACAACAGACTCCTTCTCTTTTTATACAAAGAAAAAATAAAAACATAAGTTAAAACAGCAATAAATAAAACCACAGAACGTGTATGTCCTGGTCAGCCCCCTTTGTGCATTCCAATCAGACTGGAGAGCTTCTCACAGTGCTCAAGTTTCAGTGATTCTGCTTTCTGTTTTAATCGTTCATCTCTGTATAACTTGGCCAAATTTGACAAATCAGATTCTGAAAGATGAAAAGAAGAAATATTAGCACAAACTTTGTAAGCCTGCTTTGAATAACTGTTTCTTAATGCTTTATAATCCTCACAACATGCTTTTTTATCCAGTTTATTTCAGTGATATTGGGAATGTTAAAAACCTTCTTTAATGAGAGGCCATGAGATTTAACCAAGCTAGCTACCTAAGAAAACAGTATTTTCATAATTGCTTGAAAACTCAAACGATTAAAATAAGTCAATTAAAAGAACCCAAACATGCTACCAGTAAAATACCTAGAGAACAACTATTGAAAACAAAAGTGAAACTGGTTATCACAGACTACAAGAAAATATGAACTATAAATATATATCCTAGCAGAAGTCACGTAAGATACAAAATTGTGCATTAACCATCTAAAAATATGTAAAAATATGTATATATGTAAAGTAACTGTGCGTAAAAGGAGGCGAGTCAGATACTATTTGGCCTCCTAAATAGCAATTGTCTTAGGTGACACCAATATTTACATTTAAATTACATCTCATCATGCATTAACCATTACTGGTGTTAATATATCACCAGGCACAGACTGACAGAGGTGAGGGGCTGCTCTGTGTGTATCAGTGGTACTTAAGTGAGAAGCCAGAAGGAAAGCAGAGCCTCATGACTACATTTCCTGTTGTCTCTCTCTGACAGCCATTGGGAGTATAATAAGCTAAGCAGAAATTACAGGACATACAGAAACACCATACCTCTCCCTGCCCACATAACTGAGAAATGCAATTATTCCAGCAGATCCATTCTGCAAGGGCCCAGAATACCCATCCAAATACAACTTTAAAGGAACAGTTTAGAATGTAGTATTTTCCGTTAAGCTGTATAGACTTTTTTTTATGCTGTGCTTCTTAAAATGCAAGCTCTCTTTGGCAAGAGGTTTGCCCAGAAGGCATTATAAATTAGTTTTTTGTTTGGTTGTTTTTTTGGTAATGATTATAGGAAAGTGAGCAGCTACATCAGGGACTTGTCTGAAAGGGCCGTGTGCACTTTCATTAATATAGTCTCAAGTGTACTCCATTTATTTTCTTCACAAAAGCAACATATATAACTGAAAGAAAGCCATTGTTTGAATGTAACTCAGAGAAGCTTCTTTTGCTGATTAGCTAAGGATGTCTTAATATAGCTTTCCCCCTAAAGAATAATTTAGATACAGGATTAGATGCACCTGTGAGAATAGCAGTAATTCATTTCTGAAAAGGTCAAAATTTCCCTAAGCACAAGCTACTTGATGAACTTCAATTTTTCTAAGAGCTTTTATACACCTTTCAAGTCTCTCATTTCAAATTCACCATTCAGACTGGAAAGAACATCTCAATAGGACAAACAATAGGACATCCCAACAGCATCTTTCATGTCATGGGTCCTCTGTCCCACTGAAATTTAAAGGCATTTGACCCTCTATACTTATTGAGAGGCTTTTCAAAATGACAAGCATGAACATTTTATTTCAGATCAGGAATCACTTTTCCAGTTCTTATAACTAAAATATCACTGAAGCAGAGTGCAGACATGGTAGACACAGCCTTGAGATGCCTTCAGCAAAACAGGACTCGGATATTTCCCTTTACGTGCAAAAGGCCTGGAGTACTGCAATGAAGAATCTCAGTTTACAGTTAGCTTTGTTTATTTTTCAATTTTTTCATACACAGTTGTTCCTTCATCCTTATTTGACTGAACCTTCTCTTCTTAAGGAGCTCTTTCCGCTTCAGAGTTCTTTGTAGAGCTCAGTGTCACTTCGTAATTGTGCTACCATAACTGAATAATCAGCAGATCTGGAACCTGCCTTCTTGTGTCGAACTGTGTTAAAGATTTCAGGGGACCACCAAACAGTGTAAGCAGCTTTTACACTCTACTCTGCAGTGGAGGGAGAAACACTACTACAGTAGCGTATAAAAGTCACCAGCTGAACAAAATACTGAAGTATTAGTTCCTTTTGAAGTTTTCAGTCAGATAGTTGGCCATTAGGTAACACTTTAAAAATTATCAAATCAACAGCTGTAAACCTAACATTTGCACCGGTACTGAAGAGAAATGCAACTCCAGTAATAAAACAAACAATACCATTAACAGACATTCAACTGACAGGAAAAAAAAATGACCACATGAAGCTGAACACTTAAATAAAAATTAATGGACCACAGGTATGAAACAACAGCTGATTAAGAAGCGTCTCAAGGTCTCCAGGGAACTTTTTTCACCATCACTCCATCTTGTATTCAAAGTTTATTTTTACAAACTTAGCTGTACTAAAGTTAGCACAGTCTCAGCTGTATTCATTACTGGCTTGCTGGCCCAGATGGCAATCATTCTGAAAACGCTTTTTCAATTACAGTGTTATCCTCAGGCTACTGCTAATTGTGGATATTGCAAGCATATTTGCAGATGTGTGACTAATATATACGACAGTTAATTCTGCGTGTATTTCTGCTCCTCAGTTAACTTAGAGCCTGAAATGACAACGTCATCATAGGTTCACTTGCTAGATACACAGGGATTTTTGAGAGCAGCACTCCTTCGTATCTTTACACGTGGATTATACAGGATGTAAAAATAGAAACCGACATCTGGTGGTCTGCATGAAGCACACAGCTGTGTAAAGGCACATTTACCAGTGCAGTCAGTGGCATGAGGACACAGCTCCAGCGAACCAGCAGCCTTTGCCGTCTTGAGACACGCAGAACTGCTGGATGCTACGGCCCGCGGCGCGCACGCGCTCTGTGGCCGCCGCTGCCAGTGGCTGCGTTCACTGTCCCTCCCTACCTCTCCATGCGGTTGTACAGACAAGGATGCTCTCATCTGTTGCCATTCCCAGTGAGGGCTTCTCTTTGGCACACACTGTCACTATGTGCACATGACAAACGAAGCAACTTGGGCTGAAAGCTTTAAAATGTAAAAACCTAAGGAGGAGCATTATTTGTGTGCATTACTTGGCATTCGATGCTGGATCGTTTCCCTCTGACCCTCAGCCCCTTTTAGACTTGCAAACCCTGCTGCCCCTTTTGGGCACGGCACTCCTTGGCTCAAAGCCTACATGAAAGGGACAATATAGCAATTTTTAGTAGCACTAGGTCAATTACCAGGATTTTTTTCCCCCCTTGGTTTATGCTTATTAACAGCCATATTGTACCTAGAGACTGCTACCGTCAGCTCGAGATGCTCAGAGATCACAAGTTAAGCACACCAAAACTTAAGGGATTGTTTGCATCTTTCTGATTTTATGTCTTTGGTTCTTTTATTTTTATAACTTCACTTCTCTTTAAAAGCATGATTCCTAATTTTTATGTAAAATAAACCGCCTCTAGTCAAAAGAAAAAAACCGTTCTCATCAAAAATCAGCAAACAGTTTGGAGTTAGCAATACTATCGTTACCTCTTGCTCTGGATTAAGCATATCTTGTTTAGACAAAGCGCATACTACCATGTTTATGCTATAATGATCTGATTGGTAGAGAAACTGCAAACAAGTGCAAAGTCAGTTTTTAAATAGTGTGCTGAGAAGTGTTTTTAAAAGAGCCATTAAAAAAGCCTAACTTACCACCCATTATTAAAATATTTACACAGAAAACAACTTCTTAATTTCCTTCATGCACAACAGTATTTTGTATTTACTCATTTTAAGGTGATGAGTACTTTAGCTGAAAAGAGTCATCCACAACATCTGAACTTCAGCTACTCTTTGTAATTTGATTTCTGCAGGGTTTTGAAAGTGAGAACATTCCATTTTCAATGGTATGCTGAATTAGATGGTAGTAATTAACAAATAATGCATATGGGGTTAACATACACGCCTTTATGTTCGACTGACAGCATTAGAACTGATATGAGATTTTTGAATACTCGGACTTTAGTGCTCTCACTTTTTGCATTCAATTCTTGTTTTTAAAAGACAGTCTTGACTATGATGAAACACATGATCTCAAATGCAACTAAAGATAGAAAATGCAAATAAGTGCATTAAATAACCACAAAGTACCCTCTCTGAAAACAAATACCAGTAACAGTCCACTGCAGATTTCCAAAACATACCCAAATAGGTTATGGACTCTCTTTCTCCAGAAAATTTGAAGAAAATATTAGATAAATTTCTCACAGAGATAGTCTAAGGCATATATGCTTCTTCCTCAGTGAAGGAAGAGTGGAATAAGTGATCCTTCAAGATCTTTTCTAGGCCTAACAATCTATCAGAGAAAAATAAGCATGGTGAATTATGTTTAAAACATCATCAAGTAAAGAGCTGCTTAAGCATAACAACTCAGTGGAAAAGAATGTCTCAAATGTTCAAAGCCACTTTCCACTTCTCTGTCAGAATCACCTAAAATGAACTTTGATAGACTCTTAATAACAAATTCAGTGCTAAGACCAGATGCGAGTGCAACAGTTTTTTTTTCTTTAAAAAAGAAAAATTTATGTGCTTTGGAAAATAAAGCTAAAAATAGCAGTGCTTTGCAAAGTATAGCCATGAGGCAACTATAGATGGGTTGTATGCACACGCCTGTAACAAAAATAACTTACTTTGTTGTTTCTCCTTCCAGCAGCTGGTCTGAATATAGTCTATGTAGTCTTTTTCAACAGTTTTTTCTAGCTCTTGAAGCTCCACACCTTGATAATTCTTTTCAAAGTTTTTATCAACATAGTAAGGCACCTGCAAGTTCTCTGTTTCTCTACTAATAACATGGCCTATGGACCTGTGAAAACAGCACAGAGAAAGAGATTTTTAAGCAGCTCAAATACTAAAAAAAAAAAAAAAAGAAAGAAAAAAAAAAGAAAAGAAAAAGAGAGCTGTTTCTCCATATTAGTATTTCTAGCAGAAGTATTTACAGCTTCTCCTCTACAGTAACTTTCTGCAGGACTATAGCTCCCTCAGCCACCCAAGAAGGCAATTACAAGTGTCAGGCACAAACTTCACTACAAATTGAATTCACTCAAAACTCAGGTGAAAACATCTCATACTTAGAAATATCTGCAGGGAACTGATTCAGAGCTGACACTGTTCTTTCCAAATTCTGTGTTTGTTCTCAACAGCTCAGTCAAGACACTTCCAAAGCATAAGAGCAAATTTTACTATAAAAAGAAGCTCTACACACCTTCTTCTGTTTACTGGTAATTTCTGGCAAGCTATGTACAGAAATCCATGGGAAATTATGACAAATATAGAGATTACAGGAAAGGCACATGGCCCAATATTGCTTACGGTATAGCACAATTAGACTTGCTTTTTTTTCCCTTGACTTCTGGATCCTTTAGTAGCAATAGGAATGTGCAGGGGAGATTCTAGTTGCACTTCTTTTTCGGGTTTTATAATAATAAAATAAGCGAAGTGGTGTATGGATTATCCTGAAACATATCCTGCATGTAGAACTCTGTYGCTGGATTAAACTATTCTCTTCTACTGAACTTCCTTATTTGAACAAAGATATCCAGGCATTTTTTCAAATCATTGCCCAGAGAAAGACGCAGGCAGCCAGAAAGCAAAGGATACCCTTTATTGAATGGAACTCAGTTTGCCCCTTCATCTTTTGTCTGATGGACTCTTTTCCTTCTTTCTCACTATGTTGCAGAGGTGTATGCTCTCTTTTTATAAAAATGTTTTTTTTAGTAGGGTTGGTTCTTCAAGGATATGATTTAGAGAAAGAGGATCTGTAACTGTTGATGCTGGGCTCAGGCCTGACTATCTCAAATCAACAGGACAAGGGGAGGTAGAGAAGGAAAAACAGGGGGGATTAGCTGCTTAGGGGCATTGTGGGACATTTCACTTGGGACTAGTACATCTCAGAACAGTGGCTGAAAAAGACATCGTGTTATGAGGCTAGACCTACACAACGACATCTTGTGGTAAAAACAACAAAGGCTGCTGGGCCAATTAAACTGTATGATAGTGGATAGTATACAGGCCTAAACCTAGATCTACAGCTTTGCCCCTCAAAGGGTGCAAGGAGAGTTTTTAGAGCACTCTGCTTACTGGTGTTGGTGGCCTACTAGAGCAGGTCCCTACCCTGTGGTCCTTCAACAGGTGCCAACTCCCACTCCTTTGTCAGTAAGAGCCAGGGAAGATAACTAAACTGGTCAGGCCTCTCCAACAGAAAAAGCTTCTGCTTCCCTCCTCCCAGCATTAGATGCTGAGCAGAAGAGCAAGGAGGTTTTCCTCTGCCCCACAAACTCAGATTACAGCAGTCCTAGCATTCCTTGTGTTTCCAGAGCTGACCAATTTAGTTTGCTCCCGGCAAACCTGGGGATTCTGCTGCTCCTTTGCAGATGTTAAACCAGGGCATTTCAAGACAAATAATTTGTGGAGCTCTGCAATTCTTCCAGTGGAATTCAGGCCCCAGTGCAGATAATTAAGACCGCAAACAACAGGCCTGATTTCTTAATTACTTTACATGGGAACCTCAGAAGTTGTCCACAGATCCTTTGGGACTACAGACAAGAGGCTGATAACTATTGTAGCTGAGCAACACCCGCATTCCTGATGCCACTATGCAGAAATATTTCACAGCAGTTGGGAGACCTCTCTGGCTCCATGCCCATTTGTTCAGTACAAAGCACAACAAAACTTGCCATAACTAATTTCATAATGATAATACTTAGGAGAAGCTGGAACAGGTTGCCCCAGAGAGGTTGTGGAGTCTCCTTCTCTGGAGATATTCAAGGCCCACCTGGATGCAACCCTGTCTAACATGCTCTAGGCGACCTGCTTGAGCAGGGAGGTTCGACTAGATGATCTCCAGAACTGATTCCATGAATTTGTCAATATAAAAGGATTGTGAGTATTCCCTTATTTACAAATTGATAACATTTCTAGAAAGAATAGAACTGAACAGTAACGTCCATTTTTCTATCGAGACCAACTTCCGTCTACCTTCTTAACATAAGCACCAAAGACCAGGAAGATTAGTTTTTAAATGACTTACGATTTGTAAAATAGACTGTAGGGTGGGTTAGTTGCCATCAGCTGGGTTATAACGGACACTATTATTATTATGAAAACTGGCATCAACTGAATAAATGCAGAATACGAGTTCTGAAAAGGACAACAAAAATTAGCAGACAGCAAAAGATACAGGTAGAAAAGGATGTATTTGTTCACAGAAGCAAGGCTATGATAAGCAGATCAACAATATATCAAATGCAAACTGAAAAGAAAAAAAAAGAGGAAGTACTTTTGAATTTAGGGAGGGATGGCATTTGAATTTTAAAATAACTTTATTAATAATCTTAGAAAACTCTTTAAATTCATTTTCTTCTAACTGCATTTTCATGACAATTCTTTAATCCGCAGCTTTCTCCACAAGGCAGTAGATGCCCACAGCATTGTGCCTGTCAAATGACCAGTTGACAATCCAAACTGAAAGAACACTTTGCAATCCCTATCTACACTTATGGCTTTCTTTGCAGTTTATAAAGTATATTGCATGTATTTTTAAAATCCTAATCTCTGTACAATCACTGGATAAAACTGCTTAAATGTAAAGGGTTAAGAGACCAGAGGCAGGATGCAGGTATTTGGGTTTTTTTTTTTGTTGGCACGAATTTCGTAAAGCAAGAAACTGAAAAAAAGCTCTAAGGACCAAAGAGTTCTGCTAGTCATGGAACAAAAACAAATCCTAACTTCTGCTCTTCATTTTATTTTCAAACTATCTTTCTAAAATCCCTTTTCTAATGAGAAGCAAAAAAAAATCTGCAGCTATTAGGCTTTCCTCTCTATCCTGGGATAGCAACAAGGACATCTGATTTACACTAGGTGGGATCTATTTGCCATTGCTTTGCTGTCTGAAAACTTACAGTCTTAAGTCCATCATCTCATCTCAGTTCTTTTCAAAGCTTGTGTTTAAGGAATTCACAGGGAAGAAATTATCTCCCCTGAAGAAAGATCTTGTTAAGTTACATGAACTGCCTCCAGAGGAGTACTTTTCCGAAGATAGGCAGCATGTGTATATGCATGTGCATGCTAACAACAAATAACCCACTGTGCCTCCTCTACAGGTTTCAGCTAGCAGGTCTACATCCCTGCCCTGGATAAAGCCTGTGCAGCACCTGCGCAGAAACTGCTTGCCAGTTTACTGAAGGACTGAACACATCATGTAGACAAGCCAGTACTTCCATATTTAGTATCAGTCCACATTTGGACTAATAGCTGTTGGATTACCAAACCATTAGAACTGGCAAAAAAACAAACACCAGCAAAAAACTTGATGGCAGGAACTCTAGAGCCTGTGACCCTACCAATATAATGTATTTTCAAGGTAGTGATTAGTAAGAGACAAATAACGTGGTTATTTTTGAAGTCATCCACTATAGTTACAGCATTGCTGGCACGGATGGAAACGTTTGTACTGACTTCAGACGTGTAAGTGAACCCCTCTGGTGATATATTTAAGCCCATGTATCCCTTCTCCTGGCTACCTGTGGCCTGTTTTCTTCCTCCTCTTGCTCCTGTGTCCATGCTCTCTCGTTTCGGTGCCGCCGTGGATAATAGTGAGCATCTCTAGCTACATTTGAGAACATATGGATATTTCCTGATAGAAGAAACCAAGGTAAGAGTCATGATTTTCATCCAATTGCTGATACTTACCTGTATTTTTCAGTTCCTGGTTGATTATCCAGACTTAGGCTACAAAGAGCGAATTACGTATGAGACACCTCAGAATGAAAAGTGCAAATGCACTTCATACTTAAATACCAAAATAATATGACATTCCAAAAAAGCATTCCAGGGAAACTGTAAAATTTGGTCCAAGACTATCTGAATTTACATCAAACTGCAGAAGCTTGCCATAATTTTTATTACTGTAGGCCATACTTTAATATTAGTTTTATCATATCCGTCTCCAAGATGGTAGTTTGTGTTGCATCCCCAGGCTTTAAACAGGAAAATTGTTCTGCTTCAGTCTGTGGATTATGGCTCCCATAATTACTACATATGCTCTTCTACACTCATTTCTACTGTCTTTTCCATCAAGCCTTTAATACATTCATTCACTAAAAAATCTCTTCCCTCATTATAAAATCATTAAAAGTTTTTTTTTTTTTTTTTAGAGAAAGTACAATTCAAGATTCCCTTCCTCGCACACTGAATATAGCTGTATTTTTTAAAAAATTCTAAAATGAGGAAAGAATAGCAAATGTTGTTTTCATTTGAAGCTTAAACTCTGACTATACTATCATATGAATATCTTAATAGCAGCTATGCCCTCCTCTTTTGAAATTCAAAAGCTCTTTGTAATAGAGAATTAAAACTTACAGCCTTATGACAATAGAAATGCAAATCTATTTTTAAGCCTTGGGAAAAATGACACAGCTTTTTACACTCTTATAGCATCCCTTATCTGATCTTCTTGAAGAATTTTGCAAGTGTTGTCAAATTATTGTTGTATCAAGAAACCTGGCAGAGAAAAGTGACCTTTCTTATTGTGTAAAAATATTTTTTTCCTTGCTTGTTTAATGACTACACCAAGGGTCTAAGCACGTTGGCAACCATAGTTCCAACTGAGCACTTTAACAAATTACAGCAGCCAGCCAAATAATGCTAAGAAAAAATAAAGTTTCTTTCTATCATCTAATGCTGCTCAGACAGTATTTCAGAAAGCTGTGAAAAAACAGAAGTGAGCACAGGAGGGGTAGGAGTGGCTTTTGCAGAGTGCCTAGAAAAAGATTTCCTAAGTCCTAAGCTTCTCACAGAATTTCTGCTAGCAGTTTCTTTCCTTCCATGCATGCTCTTCTATGAGAAGGGAATCCAGCTTGTAGCCTCTGCCCATTAGAATTGCAACAGTAAGCTATGCGGAGTGTCACCTTTTAGACTTGTAAGTTGACATTTACAGATACAAATTTTAGTATTTTTTCACTGAATTTCCACAGAAAAATGTAGGGTAAAAACCTATCAACAAAAAGCCACAAACATCTCCATAAGCTATTTAAGCAAGTTTAACCCAGTATCAACATTTTTCACTCAGAGTTCCAGGAAACCTGGTGATAGCAAGGTGTCATGAAATGGAAAACACTAGCACAACACTAGCTTAGCACAAACTTCAGGGTATACACACAAAGTCCTACTTCACTTTATGTCAGTTTAAAAAATATTCTCTTTATATTACTCATCTGGGCACCCTCTTACTAGTAATTCTCTTGCTAAGTAGAAATTGTGTGGACTTTGCCTGCTCTGAGAACTATTGAACTGATTTTCAATAATTAAAAAGTCACTTTAAGGTTAGGAAAGTGTATATAAATTTCCTCCTCCTAAAGGGTTTGGGTCTGAACTACTGTTTCCTACTACTGATAGCTATTACTACGAAATTCCCTTTTTGCTGTTCTTTGCCACAGCGATAAAGATTTCTATTTACTTCTTCATGCTGGTCTACCTGCTAGACCTGCCAGCCCTAGTACCCAAATTCTTTTTGTGGTTCCCCAGGTACTCAATTTCCTGTCCTCAGCTCTGAGCGTCCCCTCCACCAGAAGCAACACTGCAACCACGTTCTACCAGAGGCCACATCTCATTAGTGGTCGAAGTGACCGGCAAAAGCAGGTACACCTTCTTGCAAAGTCAGCGGCAATGATGTCAGGCCGAGTTTGGCCTGCTTCTGCAACCAATAAATGTACATTTTAAAACAATTTGAGATCCCCTTAGCTGCAAGATGCTATCACACAGACTGAGGTTACAAGGTGCTTGTAAGTAATTATCTGCATCTCTTGCTTAAAGTTTTAGTAATTGGTATGTGCATTGGTTTATACTATGCCTTGGAGGCATGAAACAGTATGCAAGAATGCTAACGCAATTTGACAAAGACTGCTGAACAAGAATACCAGCAAGGAAGAAGCTTGGGGCTCACCATATCTTTCCGAGGCACCTTTAATCCAAACTGGCATTCCACTAATCATGCAACATGCCATTTTTATTACAAATCCAAAAGCCAAGGTTGGACTGAGACACATAGAGCTGCTACAGGTGTAGTCACTACTATTCCGAATAACCAGTAATGGACAAAGTTATGCCTTTCAGTGAAGGTTAGGTTAAAAAGTTGTACACAAGCTGGTGCAAACTAAAAGAACATGTATGCATTCCTGCTTATAGAGGCACTGGGACCACAATGCCTCTGATCCCTTCCCAGTCATTTTTGAAAGAAAGAAAAAGGAAAAACCCAACCATTTCTGGCTTCAGGCAACGGACAACAGGGAGAGGGAGAAAAAAAAAAAACAGTCAGCTACTGCTGATGTTAAAATGTGGCCCACTCAAGAATTACATTGCCTAAACCTTTGCTGAATCAAAACGATCCTATCCCTAACCAGTTCTGTCTGAAATTTGGAAGAGAGGCTGGGAGGTTATGAACTTGCCCCAGCAGCAGCAGCAGCCATTATCCTACACTTTAAACTTTCTCTTGTAGCAGCACTCTTGGACAGCAACGTTGGTTGTGCATTAAAGGAGATTCTCTAGGCATAAAAGCTAGGGAGGGAGAAAAGAGTAAATCCAAACAAGTTTTTGCTCTTTCTAGAGGTACTATCAACTCACCAAATAGTATTAAGAGAATCTAAACTTAATTTATGGTTAATATCAGTTCCTTACATTTCAAGAACTCCGCAGACAGATACTAACCTGTAGGAAAGTGCCCACCAAAAAAAACATTGAATATTTCTTCCGGTGTGATGTCTGCTTCAAATTCTGTGTAATAATTATAGTGCCTGGCCTGGCCAGTGCTGACATTCTCTTGGTCACTTCCAAATTCATCATATCGCAGTCGTTTTTCAGGGTTGCTCAGAACTGCAAAAGCATTGCCTATTGCTGCAGAATGAATATGAGAAATGTTACACATGCGTATCAAGTACTATCTCCAGATCTATGGACTTTTACAAACAGAGTAGCAAAAGGCCAAAACAGGCACAGAAGATTTGTGCTTGACCAAAAATTAACATTTTATTTTTGAAAACTACATTTATAAGACATGTTACAATACTAACATTAACTGTGATGGAGCCTATTTCATGTTATTACTGACAGTAGAAGACAGACAAAATATTGAAGTATGTGGAGAAAGATCAAATACTCAATAAACTAATGCAAGAGAGTCCATTTAAGAAATCTGCCAGAGACTGAGTGAGAACTTAACTTTTTATCACATTAAACTAAGTACTGACACAGACGGAGCAGTGCACCTCCAAATACAAAATTGCTAATACCATGCTAATAGCTGCAGAGGTTTATTAAGATGCAGAACCACGTTCCATTTTTTTCTGTTAGCAGAGATTGTGAAGCTGTTCTAGCATATTTATTTTATAGTGAACTTCAAACCACTCAGAAGTAGTTTGCTTAGTTCATCTTCTTCCTCAGTCTTTGAAAGAGCACAGCTGTGATACAAGCATAACACAAAAATAAAGAAAAACCCTTCACAAAGTCCTTATTCTAATATACAATGAATGCAAACCTTGCTTTCCTAGATCTGCCTGATAATGCTGCTGTGTATACCTGCAACACAGTAAGGGGGAGGCAGAAAATGTAATCACAAGTTTAGATGCTAACATTGTTGATACAGATTTAGACTGCAACATTAGTGGAAAATCCAGGATGCTAGACTAAAATTTTACAGGTTTGCATAATTCCTGCTTTAATTACAACACAGAACCGTTACTGATTGCAAAACTATGTGCTCTCCTATACGGCCAATATTATTCGCAAGAATTTTTTGGAAGCAGCAGCGGTATTTAGGAATGAGATTGGGATACCTCTGCCCTTGCTTCCCATGGAAGTCTGTATTTTGCACATCTGCCTTTTGAAGGCAAAGCTTGCAGAGGAGCTGCAGGATTTTACCAAGATATCGCACGCCTGCCCGAAAAAAGGCCGGGTTACGTGAGCTCGCGCGAAGCTTTCACACGAGGCGCAAAGCCGCGATCCCGGCGCGGTCCTCGCTCGTGTTAGCCTCGATCCGTTACCTGACGGCTGCGTGACGCCTCGCGTACCTTTAAAGGCCTCCGTGGCGCCAGGAGCACGGTTCTTGTCCGGGTGGAACTTCAGGGCCAGCTTGCGGTAGGCCTTCTTCAGGTCCTCCTCGCTGGCGTCCCTCTCAACCCCCAGGATCTCGTAGTAATTCCTGCACCGCTTTATTCTGCAAACGAGCACGACACCACCGTCACCGGCCCGCCTCCCTCCAGGCCCCGCCGGGCCGGGGGCGCCG
>NW_028186384.1:371186-442515 GCF_003343005.1 Rhea americana
GGAGGCCGCCCATGCATGGGGCGAGGGCAGGGAGCCCCCCGCGCGGCAGGGCGCCGGGAGGCCGCCCACGCAGGGTGAGGGCGCGGAGCCCCCCGCGCGGCAGGGCGCCGGGAGGCCGCCCACGCGGGGCGAGGGCAGGGAGCCCCCCGCGCGGCAGGGCGCCGGGAGGCCGCCCACGCAGGGTGAGGGCGCTGGGAGGCTGCCCATGTGCGGGGCGAAGGCATGGAGCCCCTCGCGCGGCAGGGCGCCGTGGGGCAGCCGCGAGGCCGCCCGCGTGGCCTCCTGGCCCTTCAGCTGTTGTTATGATCCGTTGCTACCGATGCCAGTGCTCCAAGCAGGGTGAACTTCACGCCTGTTTGAAGCGGGATAGAGTACGGCGTTGAGAATAAGGCGTGTGGACTGCTCGTATCCCCCCGCTGCTGGAGCCGCGGGGCAGCGCGGAGCCACGCCGGCCTGTGCTGCCGTATCGCGAGACCCAGCACGACCGCACCAGCTCTGGCGCTTAAAGCACGTGAGGCTTTTTGCCTGGTAAGTCTGTGCCATATGCAACAACGAACTTGCATTTGATGCCCGCAAAAAGGGGATGCGGAAAAGGGGGAGAGGGGATGGAGAAAATTTCAGCAGTCACCCTGCTGGGTTTGGAAGATGGTAGTGGTGGCTGTTTGACAAAGCTTGGAGGCTCCCTGCGTGCTAGGAGAGGTGGCAGGATCAGTAGTATTCTGGTGGCCCCTTTGGGTGGTACAGGCTGGTCGTATTTGACTACTACCTTTGCCGTAGTCACTCAGGAACCATTTCCTCTTGCAGACCTTCAGGCCTTCTTCCACACTCTGGAAAGTTGTTTCTTAGCTGCATGTTCAAGTGATGGGTGGTTCATGCGTTCAAAAAGCAATAAAAGTCTTGTTGTTTGGTGCTTGAAAGGCTTTCTATGGCTAAGTGAGTAAAGGACATTAAATGCTGGGAAGGGTATTAAATGCTAGTGAGAACATGCTAGTTTGTCTTGTACCTTTTGTCTTGTTTTCAGAAAAAAACATGAAGGCCTGGTGGTGCTCTGGAAGCTGTGGGTGTTTTGCGTGGGCCAGGTCTCAGCCAGCTGGTTTTCTCTCTGTGTCAGTATGTTACAGGCCAAACCACTGTGAGGTGAATATTATGAATATAGAACAATATGTTTGGTGAGTGATACTGCCGTGTCAATACTGCAGACTTTGTGCTGGCAGCACCCTGTTAGTAGAGTGATAGGCAACTGTGGTCTCCACGCAGTGCAGTTAGACTGGTAGAAACCAGAAGAAACAACTGCTCTGCGTCTTCTGACCAAACCTGGTGGCCCAGACCTTGTGACTGGCACTCCCTCAGTTGGCTTGTATTTGAATTCCTTACAGCTGGGCTTGTGCCACTGCATTCATCTGTTAGTGATATTGGGGCTTGTTTTCCCTGATGCAACATGCCAATTTAAACTGAGCTAATGAGCTATGGGAGAGAAATCATGGTGTACCATGGCAGCTGATAGTGTGAGGGAATTAGAAGAACATCTTCTACCAGCATGATATGTAGGAACAGTGCTTGGTATGTGCACAAACACATCAGGACAGAGAGTGCTCTATCATTTATGTGAGCAGTTGCAACTGGAAGTTGGGGGTTGCATCATTTCCTCTGTTTATTTCAATTCAGTCTTCCTTCTGAACAAGGTCAGAGTCAGCATGCAGTTTTAGAGTGGAACAAGTTCTAGTACTGTCAAGATCCTAAAGAGAGTATGGGAAGAAGGATGAGGTAAGCCAGTGGGCTAAAAAGCATGGGAAGGGGAAGATGTCAAGAGGAGCAGATGATGGTAAACATCTAGAAAGTCTAGAA
Source organism: Rhea americana (assembly GCF_003343005.1). NCBI lineage: Eukaryota > Metazoa > Chordata > Aves > Rheiformes > Rheidae > Rhea > Rhea americana. The sequence continues at coordinate 373,032 of NW_028186384.1, forward strand.
AGGTGAGAAAGGAGTAAAGGCCCTGAGCCCTATCCAGAGATTATTTAAGGCACTAGTAAGACTAACTTCAGCTGAGTGGAAAGGAATAATAGGAGGGCTCAGAGCTGGAGGAGAGAGTAAGTGTCTTGATTGTAGACTTAGCTCAGTGAGTTCAGAGGAAAAAAAACTATAGCAGTGATTAGGGACAGATTTTAGAGGTCAATGTGGACCCCTTTCCCCTCTGGAGGAGGGGAGACTACTTAAAGCTTGGCATTCCCTGATATTGTTGGTATTGCAAGTATTCAAAAGCTGTTTTAAGTTGCAGGAGTGCATCATAAAAAACTAATAGTGACACTCCCTGCACTCCCGACCAAGACACAGGTTTGCAAGACTTGAAATTATTTGGACCTGTCTAGCTGGGAAGCATGGGAGATCCTGTACCTAAGCAAGCTCATCAGCCTGGTGTGTTATGCAAGGAAGGAGGGAACGTGGAGAGGTGTCATGTTTTACTTCTCAGAAATTTTAGGTCTCAACTGCCTTTAGCAGTGCAATAAACTGAAGCCTTAGCTCCACAACTATCTTCTCTGTCTTATCTTCACCATGATGCCTGCTTGCAAACTTCACCAGCTCGAGTCAAGACAGACTTTTAAAGCACCTCACTTAACAGGCAGCACCACAATGAGATACTGACGTCTTCTAAGATGAACATCAAAATCTATCAACCCTGAATATAAACCATGAAGTCAAGGAAAAACAGATCTTATTTACCCGAGCACTGAAAGTATGCATCATTGCACACATTCCCCTCCACAGTTCAATCAATCAGAGTAATTTCTTGATAAAAGAGGTTTGCTGGAATGTGCAGTGCTAATGCTAGCTGTGTTTTGCAGCAGGCAGTGAAGTGTATGGGATAATAAATGCAACATTTTCACAAGTCTTGCTGAGATCCTAAACAGGCTTTCTATCTTTAGCATATAGGCCAGGTTAGCTTCATTTTTTAAATAGCCTATTCAGGAACTGCAGAACAGGGCATCTGCTTTTTTTGGTGCATCAGGAAGCTATAGGAAAGCAGTGGAACAAATGATTGAAGGTCTCCCAACAAACTTGGACTACTAGCCTTTATGAAAGTGGCTTTTGAGCTCCAGCTGTTATCCCGGAAGGGGTTGCCTAACCTCTCCTGAAGATAGTGTTACGCGTCTGGGACAGAATGAAAGTTAAGGCAGTAGGAACATCAGAATTAATGACATCTTGAAGACTGAATATGGTAGGTTATTCCCCCCCTCCCCCCCAAAAAAAAAATCTGGTCATGTGCGCTTCTGCTGTTCTAGGTGGTTGTCTTTTCTGTGCTGCTGTTGCAGTAGACAGAAACAGCTCAATAGTGGCTTTTCTTGTGGCCCCTTCCTTTCATAGTCAATCAAAACCCTATCTAGGCAGAGACCTTGTTCTTTATACTTAAAACAGTGAGTCTTCCTTATTGTGAACATGATGGACCTGTGGGAAAGTGATCTGTTTGGCTGAAGTTCAGTTATTGATAAAAAAAACAGGAACAAGAACAAAAAAACTTAAGGTGGCAGTTTGCATTTCAGCAGCACCTTTAATTCATGGCTCTCCAAATGCTCTACAGACATTGATTAACGTAGCCTCACAACACCCCTGTGAGGTAGGTGAGTATGATTATCCCCATCTCTGTGGGGACCCTGAGGCACCAAGAATAAAAGGCTGAGCAACTGTGCTTTGATGTGACCCAGCACTTGGGCAGTAGGTCCTGTTACGCCTTCAGCTTCAGATCATGCTTTTAAATGCATGAGTTTAGCTCAATCAGGAGCTGTATTGGTCAGTTGTGTGGCAAGCCTGTGACTGTCTGGCACAGACTCTAAGGGCCGTTAGTCAAGGGCAGCAGTTTATCGGCCAAGTGGTAGTTCCTTGGTGCTTCTTGCTGTTGGAATAATCTAGGAGTTTGAATGCATATCAAAAATACGGTTAGATATCAACCATTGAGGGTGGCAGGCAGTAGCTAGAGCAAGCCCTTAGACCCAAGATGGGGAAGCTATGTGGGATGATACAGTAAATGTATTGATCAGAAAGGGCAGAATAACTTATATATATTAAAAAAGAAAAGCCCACCACTGCTCCTTCCCCAAAGGAAAACAAGAACCTAGAAAGTCACTACTGGGTGTCAAATGTCAGCTTCTAGCTCTGGGTCATTATCTTCATAGCACCTACAAAATGAAAAAAAAAACATGATACTTCAGTAGCCTGTTTGGGCTGGCAAAAGAAATTAAGCGAAGTGTTCCCTCAAACAAAATCAAATTTTTAATTTAGCTTTCAAACAACAAAGTGATGTGAACTACTTTTTTGGAATGGATCTTAGAGTACTGACAAGAATGTACTGCAACATCACTAACAACTCTACAGAACACAGGGAGCTTCGACTATAAAATGAGACCCTGACTTTAGAAATCTAGCTTATTTATCTGTTAATTTAATAACAAACCACCCTAGCACTGACTAGCCCTGGATAACGGCACCTATGTACATGAGGTATGCTGGACACGTCAGAGTTTACGCAGCTTGGATAAACTTCCTGGGCAACCAAATTTTCACCAGATTCACTGGAACCAGTTTGGATCTCTATGACTTTGATGGTGTTTAGCACTTTTAACACTTTTCTGAAGGAATAAGAGAGAAAAGGGAATACCTCAAAGGCAAGCAAGAGAAGTAATCCACAGCTAACTATAAAAAGCAAGACTTAAAAGGAAAACCTTTTCTGATGGTGGATAACTTATGCTGTTGTTCATGTTGATGTTCTTCATGGAAATCAGAGTGATGCTATTATCCTTCTCGCTTGTGCCTGCGGAGCAGCTGTCAACAAGAGAAAGGTATTAAGAGACCTGCAAAATGAGAGAAGGAAGTCTCTTTGCACACAGTTGCAGACAAAGAGGGAAGGCTGAGGCACATTGGACCTGGGTAGATTGGGAGCTTCCCATCTCCAGGTGACTGGCTCAGGTGCAGCCCATGAATGGAGACGGGTCCATCCAAGGCCTGGAATTGTCTGGCATTGTCTCTAGCTCTGGATTCATGGTCCTGATGGCACCCCTTGAGACTGAAAGTGTGGATCTGCTCTTTGATCTTTTGCCATAATTCAGGCACGTTCCTAGTAGATAAATTCCCCATGCCGTGTCTGTGTCCAGAGGGCTCTGGAGAAAGAAGTGGTGCATTCAGACGAATTCTGATACACAGCTGGTTTACCTAATGGAAAACACCACTGATGGGATTCCCCTTTCTCGCTAGCCTAAGGGCTGGGATTTTCTTTTAGTGCCAATGGAGAGTGGAAGATCTTGGGGATTAGGGTGCCTCTGGGCACAGTTCTCTGGTGATATGTCGTGCCTGAGTGGTTGAAAGTCACTTGGGTCATGATCGTTGAGAGTGTTTAGGAACCATGAATGTCACTGCGAATTTAGCACCTACGGTGCTAAATTCCTTGTGTCCCTTCACCCTTTCTAAAGCTGGATTGCTACCTTAGTAGGAAATTATCAGATAGAAAAGCAGGCGCAAGAGCTTTTGGAACTCAGTTACTCTTTCTCCTCATATTAGTTTCCTTCCAGCTTCTGTTCCTTTTGCTTTCCCTCCTGCAGCCTCTCCTCCTGGATAGTGGTGATGGGCTGTGAGGTTCAGGCAGACCATCCTCCACTTGATGTTTCTTTTCCAAAGCCCTCTGGAGTGGCGTCGCCCTTCTCCCACTCTTGCTGATAACTGGAATAGGGATCTTGGAAGTTATTTTTTGGGACCTGATCTCCTCTTACTGGCAGTACTTTGAGATTTGGAAGCCCAATTTTGGACTTCAAGTCTGTATCTAGGTGATGAACCCTCACAGTTATCAGTGCAGTTCTGAAATTAGACCTCTGAATAAGTGACCAAACTTCTAACTTTGACTCCATCAGGTACAAGACAAGGCTGTTGGCACTATTTTTTTTATCCATTCTTTAAGTTCTGAAACACCTCCTTCCACCTGAAATAACCAAAGCCGCCTCCTCTTGTTAAAATTAGTTCTGGAATAAAATACATGCTTTCAATAGGATGTGTGTAAGTGAGGTCACTGGACAGTCTTACCTCTCTGATACCACGGAGCTCCCTGGCTTCTGCTTATCTGGAGGGGGAGAAAAGTAGTTGATATGTAGGTGAGAACATCGCAGCTAAGCAATAAAATAAGTCAGCTATATTCAGAATTGCATTGTAAAGGATTATAAATGACGTCCAAATGAGATTAGATACTTGAGAGTTGGTTAGAGAAACTGCTTCAGCTAACCTTGCATTTTTACAGACAGACTGAATGTTTTGCTGCTTATGTAATTGCTGAATTCCTTCGGGCTCTTGGTGGTTCTCTGTCTTGCCATAGAGCAACCTTGCCCTCTAGTGGGTAGTGCTCAATGAGAATTGGGATTCTGGAGAAAATGAGTACCAAACTCCAGAACTGTTTTGCTGAAGGCGCCAGGAATGTGCGGAAATCTGCAGTTCTTAACTGCAGCAAGCACAGCAACCTTCCTTCTGCCTCCTTATGCAGATGGGTCTGGACTGAGACACCAAAGAGCTGGTTGCACATTCCTAATTGATTACTCTGTATTCCAGTTCGGCTTTAAAYCTGTCTCCCTTCCCTCTCTCCCTCCAGCAACACGTTTCATGAGCTTTTAAAAAGGAATCCTTTCATCTTTAAATAATTGCCAAATCAACATAGAAGCTGGTAACTTGTTGACTATGAAAGAAAAGACAGGCACAGGATATACCCAAGCATGAAAAGCTCTGATTCAGGCATAATTCTGATATATAAGTTATTTTTGTAYATTTTAAGCCTAGCTTCGGCTGAAAAGAGGCGCATGAAGCAGTGAAGTCTACTACCTCCTAAACGAATGGCACAAGGAGGTACCTGAAATTCCTAAAACCCCAAATGGGCAGGCAAATACCTTCTGAGTCCTTTGAACGGTTGCACTTGAACCTCAGGCTGACCACGCTGACAAGGATGATCACAACCACTATCAGGATGACTATGAAGCTGATGACACCTGGGGATGGAGGAAAGAATCGTCTGCCATTGATATGGTGGTAGTGTGCCTGCCCTTGGCTGCTCGGGYTGTGGAGGGACTTTGCCTCAATGAAAAATTTGAGTCTGAAAGCAATGCATCATTCATCTCTAAAATGAACAGGGCATGTAACATCCAGAGAAGTAAATAATGACTGGAGTGAATGGCTTTATCTCAAGTTTTAGCATCAAAGGCCTTTTGATGAATGGGTACAGTGCCAAGAGGGCAGAAGTCAACTGGATTACACGAGGGGTTGATTTGGGTCATTATATCTCTTAGTTGAGAAATCTTATCTTAAACATTTGTAAAGTCAGATAAAAACATAATGTAAAGGGGAGAGAGAAGCTAGAGATTGTGAAAAAATTGTTACCGGTTTCATAAACCAATGGCCAAACACAGGTTTGATTCTGATATTTAGCCTCTATAAATCAAACTGTTCTTTGCACAAGGATCTTGCTTCAAGACTCCTTTTGGCTGCCCTTGGAGGATATAAACCAATGATACTTATGAATTTAACACTTTTTTGGTAAAAGCTTCTGAAATATGGTTTTCCTGTAGTGCAGTGAAAATGTGCAAATTGTTTTTGTTCTTTGGGGAGGCAGTAGAGCCCAGGGAAGAGTGGGTGCCTTAAGCCTAACCCATGCCTATCTTCAAAGCTATTGACAGATTAAGGTATGGCATCTCTTGCTCCATCCTTACACAATCTCTGAAGGATGCAGAGGACTTGATTGCTCCCTGCCAAGCGAGACATAAAATGTATGGGTGAAAGCAGTAAGGCAGGGCTGGGAATGCAACCCCAGCAGGTTAGCAGGGGAGAAAAAGAAGGTTGTCTAAGCTTCTGGGCAGGTAGCATATTTATTCTACACCCTGTTAGGGAAACCAGGGCATGGCATGGGATAATTTGTGCCTCTTGCTTTAACACAGAGCTGGAATGTAGCTGGGACAAATACGGGTGAAAACAAGATCCCAAGTTCAGGTATGCTGCGCTGGACTTTCAAAATACCTGTTTGTGGTATTTTAGGCATGAATGGGAGTAACTGTTACTTAGATTCTTTACTACCTGATGACAAATCTTTTTCTTTCTTTGTTTCTTTTTTCTTTTCTTTCTTTTTTTTTTTTTTTTTNTTTTTTTTTTTTTTTTTTTTTTGGAGGGTTTTCCCTTGCACTCAGACTTCAAAATTGGGCATACTGAAGAGGAAAACGGAGTTGTTCCCCAGGGAAGCCTAACTGCTGAAGCTAGCTCTCCAAAATTGACTGTCTTGGCAAAACAGAACTCCCCTTGTTTACCCAGATCAAAAAAGACCTTACCAAAAGCTGCCACTGTCAGTGGTGATTTACCATCTGTAGGAGTCGGCGTGGGCAGGTAGCCAGAGGACTCTGGTGTTGGAGTAACTGTTTGTAAGATGCCTGTGAGAGGGATGGAAAATTTAGCTTTATATAAAGGTTTTCTTCCAAGGTGAGAAGACAATTCCTAGCAAAGTTACAGGGCTTATCACTTCACCTTATTGAAGAGAATAACAGTGGATCCTGGACCAGCTCCATCAATATTAACAGCAAAGTGACCAAGACCTAAGCAGGCATCAGAGATTGCCTTAGTGAGGCCCCTTTTATCAGCAATCTCTGTCAGCAAGTGATATTCTCACGCTTAGTATCTTCTGCTGGGGTAGCAATGAGAAAGCTGAGCATGATAGGTAGAGGGATTGATCTGGTGGTGTGTTTGAGGATGGAGTCTGTTCTGTCTCCCTCCTTTTATGAACTCTAACTCTCATACTAGCACCTTTCCTGCCTTGACTAGCCACCAGTCTTCTCAGGTTGAGCAGATTGCCCAAAAGAAGAGCTGTTTCTGTGCAGCTTTACAGATTTTTCGAGGACTAGATGGAAGAACCAGTAGCCCTCAGGTGCTCTGGTTAGCTCTTCACCATGCTGCCTTGAAGATAGCAGTATGATGGCGTTGTTGGCTGTGAGAAGGACTGTAAAACATCCAGTGTTACTTATTTCTCTGTGCAAGGAGAAAGCACCTTGAACTGCTGAGGTTGTAGTAATCTTGCTTCTCTTGGGCTCTTGACCTGGACAGAGGAAACATAGAGCATGAGACTTGTACCTGAAGACAGTGTAACAACCAAAAGAATTAATGGAAGTGCTAGAGAAAAGAATAGATTCACAGTAACGATGGGGATGTCAAAGAAAATAGAGTATTCATTTTCAGAGTGAAACCTTCTCACCAAATATACTTTGTACTATTTGCCATATCTAAAGAAAACTCAGGGGAACTGTTCAGATTCAGTTTCTGCAATCCCAACAGTTTTCAGGCAGATACAACAATTAAATACTGGAGCAGTGGACTGAGAAGGTTACAGATTTGCCCTTGCTCACAAATTTTAGATCAGACTGTGTTTTCTCTAATCAGATTGTATTTTTAGAACGTCTGCAGAATATGGGTGTGGGTTGACCGGTTGACATACCTTGGACTTGGAATTACTGGATATGTTATCTGGAAATATGTAAGCTACGCTGAGGTGAGCTGATTTGAGTATCTTCTGCTGGGATAGCAATGAGAAAGCTGAGCATGGTAGGTAGAGGGATTGATCTGGTGGTGTATTTGAGGATGGAGTCTGTCCCGTCTCCCTCCTTTTATGAACTCTAACTCTCATACTAGCACCTTTCCTGCCTTGACTAGCCACCAGTCTTCTCGGGTTGAGCAGATTGCCCAAAAGAAGAGCTGTTTCTGTGCAGACCGTATGTAGTCTAGCTGTGGCAGTGTAGAGGCTTGTTCAGCCAAGGACTCCAGTTCTCGGTGGGATGAACTGGCTTATATGAAGCTCTTTGGTTTGTGACAGCTGCTTCCAATGCTTATGTAGGCAATTTTAAAGCCAGCCTATGTATTTCACTTGTACAGTGATACGTCCCTTGATTTTTTGATTGGTATGTTGAAAAGCCAGAACTAATTATCTGCCTTGACCTTATTAAACAGCTACAAGCATTGTCAGGATGTTAAAATTGATACTTCAGGACTTCAGAAGATCATTTGTAGGTCAAGTAGGATCTCCTTTCTTCCTTTCCCATCCTCTCCCTCCTCCCAAGAAATTGGCCACAGCTACGTGCTACCTGAAAACTGTAAAACAGCTACTGTTGTTCTGAAGAGGAGTACAGCTGTCCTATGGGCTCCCACAGAAACTGGATTCCCATCTTGCAGAAAATATCAATGTTTTAAAGTATCATTTTGTACAAAGTCAGAAGAAAGAGTGGAAATATGAAACCAAGATGTGGAAGAGAACTACTTGCAAATATAGGAATAAAGCCTTCCAGCACGTTAAAGTAAAATATGGATTCAAATTGACTTCACTTTAGATATGAAGAAGAAAAATTTTTGCGGTTAATGAAGAATCTTGGCATAGATGAAGCATGTCCTCAAACAAAACTCTTTTTTTCTGAAAGAACAAATTTAACTTGTTCAGAAACCAGTAACTGCATGGAGCAGAATAGTCCTGAAAAATGGTGTGCTTCTGTATAATTTTTTTAATGGCTATCAAACCCTTTGTTTCATTCTGAAATTATTCTTTTAGCTACAGCGAGTAGAGAGAAACTGCGGTTTGAGCCTGGCCTGGATACCCATTTCTTGGGAAATATTGGGTCCCACACAACAGGAGGCTTCTGCTGATACTTCTGGAAGTATCAGCAGCATTTCTGTAGTCAAAGATATATTGCGTTTTTCTGATAAAGCAGCATTATAACTAGTATTAATCTGCTTTAATTAAAGGATTCTTGGCTTAGCTGGGCCCAGACATGCTGGTTGGACATCTGTGCAGGCAGAGCTGACCCCAGGATTTTAACCTTACATGAGTGAAATTTGGGGAAGCTTTGGGAGGTAGGCAGAGAAGCAGTGGAGTTTCTCATTCTTGATCAGTGCAAATTCTTGGGTCTGAATCTTTAAAATGAAGAATCAATGCAGTTATTAGATTTAAGTCTTCTCACTGACTTTCCTGGATTCCTGCTGTTATTCTGAGAAAAGTCTTACTGAATTCTCTACTTTTTGCTTATAAGCAGGGTTAAACAAACTGTCAAAACAAAAGAGGGATTTTCTTTTGAGGGTGTTAAAAGGACCACCTTATTTCTAAATGTAGATTAATCTTTCAGCTGTTGAAGTTATCAGTCAGAGGATGTTAAGTGAATTTGGTCTTCTGTTTTACTGACTGGTTGTAAGGATACTAGAGATGATTTGGGGTATTACTGATGGCTCAACCCCAAGATAAAGACTAATGCTTAAATAACCTGCACCATGTAAATGAAGGAAGTTAATTGCAGTGAAACATTGTCTAAATTTATCAATCCTCTGTAATAAAAACAGAATACCTTGAGTTGATGAGGTTGCTGTTTTTCTGCTTCCATTAGACTTTTCATCTGGATAAAGAAAACATAGGAAAGGAGACTTAGCATAATTAATAACAGTTTCAAGAGTTCTGGAGAGCTGTTGGGTTCCTTGGCAAAGAACTTTGTTTCTAGGCATGAAACTTCCCCTCCAAGCATAAATAAAGCCATCCGGCTCGCAAGCCATGTCTAGCTCACGCAATCATTGGAAAGAGCGTGCCTAAGATGTGAGCTTTGGGAGAGCTGTACTAGGAAGACTGTGGGTGCCTGTAACTCCTTCTGAGAGCATCACCTGGTACAGAATGCCACCTGGCTTTCCTGGCGTGGACTTGCTCCAGATCATGGCTGAGTTCAGCCCTGTGCTTTTGGGGAGCTGGAACGAGCGACTTCCATCAGCAAGATGGTGAGACCGCTTCAAAAGAGTGCTAGCACTGAGCAATTCATGTGGTATGAAGTAGCCCAGACTTTCTGATGCCCTCAAAATCTCTTGCAAAAGGGAGGGTTCACAAACAGGAGCACTGATCCTGCACAAGCAATAATTTATTGGTTTTCCATAGTTATATGAAGGCAGTTGCAGGCACTTACCCGGCACGGATGATGTTAATGTTGTTGTAGAAGTGGTAGAGCTTTTGGTTGTATTAACCAGGCCCAAAGTGGTGATATTCAAGTGAGCTGTTGTTGCTGACTTTACTGAAGTTGAAGGCTCTGTAGAGTAAGCTCAGGGTTAATTGAAATAGCTCTATGTACTACGGGTTCTGTTCGGAAATGTTCGGTATATTTTTTTGAAGTGAAATCTCAGGCCCCTTGGAGATTATGGAAAACCTACTAGACGAAACATTGAGCAGCGCAGACAAAAAAAATCCTTAGTTCTACTCAAGCTTTGGTGCTTTGGCATTAACTTTTGCCTTTCTGGCAAGGCCAGTCGGGTATAAAGAGGTGCTGAGCTGACAACTCAAGAGGTGCATGGCAAAAGTTCAGTCTAGTTTTGCTACCACTTTTTTTTTTCACTTTTAAAATAAATATTTTCATCACATTAACTAGCTAGAGCTTCCGGGCACCAACATGCCGGCTTACTTGTTTTGACACACTAGCTTTTATGTTTCATTTCACTGGGAGTCCCTAAACAGCACAAATAGTTCAATTCTTGCAATGGACTGAAGGCTTTGGCATTTTTTTTTTCAACTTGATGTTCAAAGCAATGTAGTGAGAACATGAACCTCATGCATCTAGAACGACATGGCAGGAGGGAAAAGGCTTTCCATAAACCTCCTGCAAGGAAGAGTGGATCACCAAGTTTGATTTTATAGGCAAGTTATTTGTCTCAACTTCTCAGGGATTTACAGTAAAGATGAAAAAGGAGCAAAACCAGTTTTAAGTTTTTGACTTTTTAGGTTTTTTCCTCTTTTTTCAACAAAATGTTTCATGAGAATATTTATGTTTAGGAGTAAGTTTCTTTTTTTGCAATGCATAGGAACAGAATCTCAAACATGTTGAGTGCTGGGCACATTTTGGGGAATTTGACTTTTTCTTTTAAATTTGGGGGTTTCTTTGAAGGGTGCGTTATGTTTAGAACAGAAATTTTCAGACAGAGTAGGAATTAGATCTCCAGAGATCTCTCAGTGGAAGAACAGATAAGAGTCTGGAGCTGAAGAGATCCCATTGCATGTTATTTGGGTTTGGTGTATTTGCAGACTGAAACATGTAACGCTTTGCTAACAACTCACTGTTCCTACTTCCAGGGCTCCTATATGACCATGACACATGGGGCTGTCCTGAAGCCAGCTGCAGCAGGAAAAATGAGAATAAAGTAAGGGAACTCTGCAGAGGTTCATACTATTTAAATATCATCTGCCATTGAGAGTGATTTGATTGCTGATTCTGTGGAGATAGATAACAAAGCAAAACAGTCATCTTTAACGACTAGGTTAAACCTAAGGCAATGTTCTGACCTTGTACTGTCACAAACATCGTGCTGTTTAGGGYAAGCCTCTTTGTGCCTCCCTTTTCCTCTTAGGGGAATGGGGAGCACATTAGCCTGCTTTGTATGTGAGGTGCTGAGGGTGTGCAAAACACTGGAAATTGGTAGTTATTTAAAAAAAGTGTAGTCAGACTTATCAAGAAATCAATAACAATAAACAAGAAGTAAATGTAATATGGGGAAACTCATAACAATGGCTTTATTACTGCTACTTCCGTTACAACAGTGCTCAAGAACCAAGGCCAGACCTGATCCGTGAGGGGCTGTACATGCACATACTACACTCAGACCGAACAGTCCTTGCACTAGACGGCCTCTTAGCAAAGTGTGTGTGATGACAGGACACAGTGAYGCAGATGCAGCCCAACCTGCCGCCTTGGCTGGGTTTGGGGGCGTGCATCCCTTGCACGCACGCGAAGTAGTAGCTCCAAACCCAGGGTTTACCCCTCTCCATGAGGATCCTATCTGTGTTGTGACCCTGCTTCTCCCCACTCAGTTTGGTGATTTTCCCCATTCTTACCCTTATCCCTTGATCMTTTTGGGGTAACCTGGCTGGATCACAAGCCCTTAATGCCACAAAATCCTCTTCTTCCTTCGTATGACAAAATCTTCTTCCTCCCCACCACTATACTCYTTTAACCTGCTTCTGGACAGCCTAAAAGGACTGATGTACATACAGAGCATTTACAAGCCTCCCAGGATGCCCTCAGGGTCCCAAAGCAATGTAGCTGCACTCTCAGCTCTTCAGAAGAGCTCTGATAGTCACCATCCACTGACATGGGGTGTCCGTAACAACCCTTGGAGGGGGGAAGGGGGAGGCACAAAGTACTTCTCCTTTGGTATGCATTACCTGAGGTATGGTTCTTTAGTTCAGGGCTGTGCGTCGTTGTTTGAGACTGACCTGTAACACAAGCAGAGAGTCATGGAGGAGACATCTTCTACACAGGTGCTCCTTGTTGATGGGATCCCCTTAAGGAAGTTTAAAGGATGGAACAGAAAGAGGCTGTTATACCTGATAAAGCTGAGGAGTGGCAGGAGAAAGAAGTGCCAAGGAGAGCATTTGTYATTGATGTGGGTGTAGAAGGCATGGGCAAAGGAAGGCCTGTTACCAGAGAATAGCTAGGAAACAGCTGAGAAGAAAGGGGCAACCTTACCTTCCGTCCTTCACTCCCTCTGCTTTTGAGATGCCTCGTGAAATGGGGTACCCCTCTCATCCAGACAAGGCTGGGCAGAGAGAGCAGAAAATAGGGAGCTGCCAGGGTCACGTATCTGGGGTTAGGTGTCTTCTCTACAGGCCTTGGAGAGTGAGGGGAATTGGTTATAAATGTGGCATGCAGAACTGGGCAGTGCAGGGTCCCGTGAAAAGGCACTTTAGCAGATGGGAGGGGTTTGAATCGGGTTCCCATTTGTGATCTCTCCATCTGCATCCACACGTGGCAATGCACACACACATCCAAATGGACTTCTAAAACAAGATTAAAATCCAAGTGGTACCTGCTACAGTGTGGGCAGACGGTTCTGTGGAGGTTGCAGTACCTGAAATGAAACAGCAACAGTTTTAATGATGCTAATGTGTGACAATCTGGCACACACCAATGTATCAATGTTCTTGCTAGTTGTGTGGTTTGGGTTTTCCCCATTTTTTGTAGGGACTGATTTTCAAATACATCAATTTTCCCAAAAGCATTAGCTAGGAAGTAGGTAACAAACAGTTTGAGAAGTAAAAGTATTTGGTTAAATATGGAATATTAAGTTTATTCTGAGCAAATTACTACTGGAGTATATTCAGCCAGGATGAATACTCTTCTGTGCCCATCCCATCCCCAGAATGAAGCAGGGTGAGAAAAATCCACCTGAGAGCCAGGCTAGCTGGACATGGGRAGAGGGGCTGAGGGTGCGCAGATGAAGTCAAACCCATTAGGGAACCTTCATTTGCTCTTACGTGAAAATGCCAGGCAATATAAGCGGAGTCATTCCCCAGCCTCTAGCTCTTTCTTGGCAGAGAAAAAACGTTTGAATTGGTTTCTGAAGCTGCTTAAAGAGTTAAGACGCCCTGGAATGCTTTGTTTCATTGAGGCCTTGATGGATGAGATTTGTAAAGGTCTCTAGACTGTTTTTCTTCCTGTCTCCTACCTTCTGTCTCTGGCATTTGCCTGCTGGGGAGCTGGCTGAAGCCTTGTGGCTGTGTTAGTTCTGACCTGGTGAACTGGTGGGAGGCTGCAGCTTGTGGACTGACTCAGAGGTGCCTTCCTTAGTGGGTAGAGTTAGGATGGTTGCGGACAGAGTTAGGTTGGTGCTGGAGGAGTGTGTTGCACTGACTTCACTATCACAGCACTGTAGGTGTTGCAGAGAGTCTCTAGTTTTAGTTTCTCAGCTGAAAGGTTTTTCTTTTTGTTTTTGAATGTATGCCAAGGCATCCCTGCACCAATCCTCCATGTTGTCAACTCTTAGGATGTCTAAGACTTTTCTTTAAGCCTTAGCACCTGGAATCCTATGATAAGCTGAGATGCCATTTCAAAATGTTGCCATTTAAAAAGGGAACAGAAGTGTCCAGTTCACATAGTTGGGGACAAAAACTAGAAAATGTGAGCAAAATATACTTTAAGTGCTAAGAAATCAAAACCAACTGGTTTAATTTTGAAAATGTGACTTTGAATTTATTTTTTTAATGCAAATGCTAATCAGCATTTTAGTAATTATTGCTGGTGATACTCATGCTGCCAAAAGATTCTTCAAAGAAACTATATTAGAGCTAAAGAAATCAACTGAACTGATCCCCACCGGTGACCCATGTGAGCTGACRGGTCCTAAAGGGTTCAAACAAAAAGGGAGAGCAAGAAACACTGAATCCTTCCGGCTCGCGGCCCCCCTCGTAATGCCGCATAGTGCTGTGTGTTTGGAACAGCGGGCTGATCAGGTGTAGTGCCCTCGCGGGAGACGCGGGGGTGACAGAGGCAGAGAGCCGGCAGAGCACCACCAGCCACGGCGACCGGCGGGACTCCGCTGCCCGGAGCGGTGCTTGCCCTCCTGTTGTTTTACAGCCCAATTCTGCAGTCTCTCCATGCAAGATTCATAACAGCTACTGCTATACCTCTGTCGTGAGCAGGCCTGCAAGAGAGCTAATCTTTAGGCTGCCTTTCTCCTCAAAGAGAGGATCACACGCTTCTAAAACCCTATTGATCTGATCTATTTTGGACTTCTGCCTTACAGTGAAAGGAGCCACAGCCTGCAACATCCTGTTTCTCACCCGGGGCTRTAGAGGTAGTGTAAATAAGCATAGTGGTAGGCGCCTACATTGTATTGTGGATGTCTGAAAAAGGTCGGGCGAATCCCACCCGCCCTGACGGCGGCATAGATCTGGAATGAGAGACTGCTGCTGCTGTGAGTTGAGACTTGTTCACCAGTGCAGGCAAAAGCAGGCTGTGGCTGGAGGAGCTGTCGAACGCGGGGCTAGTTTTGCCCCTGTAGCSCATGCGAGGGAGCAGTAGAAATCTTTAGCACACAGTGTGTGCCCGTTATTGCAGCTTGGCTCGGAGCCCACCCCTCGGGGGACTGTCTGGGTCTAGTGAACTCCTGACTGATGTCATCTTTCTCATGTAACTATCTTGGAGCCCTAACTGTTTTTTCCTCTAAGCCTTTATGAAAAGGATCCCAGCCCAACCGGAATGAAAACAGTATGTAAACCACAATGAATGCATAATAAAACAATCTTTCCAGACAGGATTTGCCTGGAAAAATCATGCTTGAAAACTCTTCTGTACTTTTCTGATCTAGCTTACTGGGCAGCAAGCTAGCAAAATCTGCTTGCATAGCAGCACTCGTACTGGGAAATATCCTTTCTGTGGATCTCCAGGGCCATGCTCTAGATAGCTTTCACTCAGACACCTGCAGAGAAGAAAGTGAAAGGATGGGGCTTGCTCAGCTCATAGGTAAGACTGAGAGGAGACATGATGGCAGTCTTTAGTAATCTAGAGAGGAAGGGGCTAATCAGTTCTCAACATCCACTGTGAAAAGGCCAAGAGAAAGGTCAGCTCAACCTGCAGCAAGAGAAAGGGAGGTTGGACAGTAGGAAATTTTAACACAGGGATCGTGAGTAGCTAGGCATGACTGCAAGGAGGATTTTGGGATATTCTTTGGAGGCTTTAAGGAGCAGGTTAAATGTACATCAGTCTAAAAACATAGGGTTGCAGAGAGAGGCAAGGTCATTTAGTGAATGAGTTAGTATAACTGAAAGACAGTCCTTTGGGCACAYGATCTTCATCCTTAAAAAGGTAGAGATGCAATTTTGAGAAAGAGGAGTGCAGACTTGTCACATAAGATGCTGTGGGGCACTCTCTGCTCCCCAGAAGCCCAGCTGGCTCGGGCAAGAACGCCCAGTAACTTGGGCAGTTTGCATCAGTTTCCCAAGTTTTCTCTCTTGCTTTGTCACTGGCCTTCCTCTTCTCGAACAGCATTACAGCACAAATGTTCTGGACATAGTTTTGCAAGTGCTTTGAGAAATACTCTCTATATGTACAACACACAATAATGTACTGAAATCATCTTGGGGCAAATATCTAGCTGCAGAATTCATGTAGCGCCTCTGTCTCCAACGTTCCCTTACAGAAACTGAAGCCATTATCCTGTCGCTTCAGTGGGAGAAGTAACTGCCTCTAACAGTGTATTTTCTTCTTGAAATTATCATAGCTTTTTGTAATGCCCATGTCATGTGAAAGCATCAAGAATCACTCCAATAGCTATTGTCTTCACTCAGTAACTTCTAGACAGCTTAGCTGATGCTTAATATATTTCCTTAGAGGAAAAGGGGAGATGAAKAGACTTATCAGCTGGCAGTTTTATAATCCTTTTTTGGTGTAATTAAGGAGAAATCTGAAAGCTTGAACTGGGCCTCTGGRGAACAGGAGGAAGCTGAGATAAAGGAAGGTGACATTGACAGCTGCCCTATACTGTTAGACCTGGACGAGACTATCCCATGAGGCAGCTCAGGTACCCCAAGAACTACTACAAGAGGAAGAGGATCCCATTTGAAAGTCTTCCACTGCAGCTTAGCCCTTTGCTGAAGCCTAAATCAGAGCACTGACTTGTAAGGAGATATCATAAAATGATTTGCAAAATTAATCCTTGGAGTTACTATAAATAAAACAAGTAGGCAGGTATTCTCCAGAGCTAATTTTTTGAGGTTAACTTAGGTTTGTTCAACGGCCCCGCTGTATCCTCTCTTGTGCTAGCATAAATTTGTTTGGGCATRTGGTGCTCTGCATCATGGCAGTAATGTGGCCAAAGAACAGCTCGTTAAAGGTGTTTGTTTTTCAGCTGGACCAGCTCCCTGCACAACTAGCACAGCAGGAGGGGCCACAGTGGGGAATGGGAAGAGACTTGAGGAGGCCCTGCTGCCCTGGAGAGGGGTTGTGGAGTGGGATGCCTGGCTTCTCTGGGGTGCCTGTGCCGGGCGGGCAGGACTGGGAGGGATTTTTCCCCTTGCCGCTGACCTGAACTCATCGATCGGTCCAGCTTCTGCTGGAAGGTGCAGCTTGCTCTTCCTACAGAGAGAGGGGATATGGGAGGAACAGGAAACGGGAAACAAAGAAAGCATCAAATCTCCTGCATGTCACAGGCTCTGAACTTCATCTGGCCAAGCAGATACRGACCTGTCTGCTGCCTTTGTGCTTTGTACCTGTTGTAGAAAAGTGACCAGTCTTGCTGTGAAGAGGCGAAGGGATGGAGATCTACCTCTCTTGGGTCTTTGTTCTCCAATAAATTACTCTGACTTCTGTAAACACAACAGCCCATTATTTTTAAGTGGAGCATGTCTGGCCCTGACTCTTGGCCACTGCTTCTTGTTATGCCTTCTCTGCCAACTTAAATAATCCAGAGTCCTGTTGTGTCAGGTGTTTTCTTTTGGGGAAGGTGCTTAGCTGCCACAATTGGATTAGAGCTAAGAGGTACAGACATGCACAAAACAGGAAGAGACCCAACGCGTGTTTTGCGGGGCTGGGCAGCAGGATGGGTAAGGACAAAAGAAATGCCACGTGTCGCAGCTCCCTGCGGGCTGGCCCGGGGGACTCKTGTGCCGATAGTGCCGTGATGCTGACAGTGGCACCTGGCCATAGCACTGTTTCCTCCCTGTRTTTCTGGCAGCACAGCCCTGGTCCCTGTGTGAAGGAGTCTGGTCGTGGCTGCTGTATAAACAAGTAACAATAACGCTCAGGACACAGCCAGCACGGCTGTAATTGCAATAAACATCAAAGCCATTTAAATGACTTGCCATTGAGTGTGAGCACTGCCAAGCTATTTGTTGTTGCTTGTTTGGGTGCAAGTGATTTATAGTTAGATTGTGCAGTTTTTAGGTGGAGATTGGGAGCTTGCTGAGGGATTTACGATAGGAAACACTGCTTTATGCTCTTGCTGTAATGGGAAAGTGCTGATAACCGATCAGAGCAGTAGGGCCTAAGAGAAATGTGTCAGAACTGCAGATGTGTTTCAATTCTCTGACTCCGAACTAGAGTCTTTTTCAGTTAAATTTTTTCTGGAAGATGATGGATGAGAATTTTGGATTTATGTTATTTGTAATATTCCTTTTCTGACGTTAGATGCGAGTGTCACATTTGAAAGCATAAGGGCCCTTCCACATAGCCTGTTCCYGCTGACCCCAGCAGCTGGGAAGTTTCCAGAGCTGGCATCTCGTCCTACTATGTGCACCACCCTTCAGTGTAAAATGAAGAGAGACTAAATGAGTTTTAGATGTTTCTGYTTTGATATCTTGATTCTGGCAGTTTTAGGCATTTGAAGAGTGTTTTTTTTTCAGCTTCTGACCAAAGAAAAGCACTTATTTTAAAAGRACCTTATGGCATGGTCTCAGTACACAGCATAGCTGCACATTTTCCCTGCTGCAGGAGAGACGTGGACCAACTGTTGAAAATATTTCAGTGGATTTATGCTGTCCAGTCTGTGTGTTGATAGATTGAAGAATTCACAAGGGAGAATCTTTGGGACCAGTATGAAGGCGCAGAAACTGGGATTGATCCCATTGCACTAAGAACTAATGAGAGAAGGGGACCGTCTAACCTGCTTGCAACATTTAGCACTGGACTTACTATCCTCTTCTCCTTCTCCAACAGCCTCTGAAAGAGAGGTGATGTTCTACCTGTGGTGTATACCCTGGCAGGGAGCTCTACAGCCTATCTGGCGCTGTACTGGCTTGCTGCACCAACATCACCSTGTGCTATTAGGATGTATAAACAAATGCTTTAGAAAAGAGATGGATAAAGGAGTTTTCTTGCTGTAGTACCTTCCAGCTTAGCCTCGCAGAAGCACTTCAGCTAATGTTTTCCCAACAACCTAAAATTAGATTTTTCAATTCATATATTTCCACTTCAGTAAAATGACCCATGGCAAAAATACGCTGACCACTTAACACGAATTGCAGCTGTTTCCTGGGTGGAATGCAGCAGCTGTTGAAACAGCGATAGGAACAATACCACATGTTTGACTTTTATGTGAAGGAARACCCTGTGTTAGAAGCTCTGGAGAGCGGCGAGCCTTGCAGATGTCTGAATCCCATTTTATTAGGCACCTGACAGGCACAGAAGAAAAGATGCCTCTGCCTAGAGGGCTGACAGCAGAACAGATAAGGCAGAAGATGCAAGGGAAAGAAAAGAAAGACCACTATTCTTTGTATATAGAATTAATAATTGGCAGTCTAAATCAGATCCCAGATCGACAGAGGTATTTAAACACCTTATTGTCCAACAAGATCAAGGAGTTTGGCAGCTCAGTGCTATGGTCCTAGATTGAAATGACTTGGCGAATGTTTTATGGAAAGTTTAGAGAGAGCCAGGAATTAAACCCGGATCTCCTGAATCATTAAAAACAATCTTATCCTTCCTCGAGGGCTGAACCTGGGTCTGGGCATCCTCTGAGCATCGTGCTCTGTTCTCTCTGGTGAACTGTTCTGGAAAYGCAGCACAGCACCGTTCTATCGGAAGACAATTAAAAACTACTTGAATTTAAAAAAACAAGCCAGAAGACAAACAATGTGGGGAAACTACGTGCACAGAATGGGCCCTGCCACATCACGGTGTGCGCTGAAATCCKGTTATCTCACAAACAACGCAGTCGCCACTGGAAGAGTAAAACGGCAGAGTTTTCTCCTCAGTGCAACCCCCAAGCCTGGGCCATGCCTGTCTGGGCCACCACTGCTCCCCAGCGTATGGGGAGTAAATACAGGCTCCAGATAGGCTGCTGACCCAGGGCTGCATCGCGAGCCTCCCAGCTCTTTACTGGTTCCAGTTTCTTCCACAGCCTGGTTGTTTGAGAGCTGTATGTTTGCTATGTTCTGTAATGCTGGTGCTGGGGGCCCTGCCATTCCCTYGGCTACGCCGCTCTTGGGGTTTGACCGTCTGTCTCGGTGTTTGGTGGAGGAATTGCTCCGTGCTGAGTTCAAATGAAATAGCCTGAGGGGAGCAAGCTGTCCAGGCTGACTTCTGGGAGCCAGAGCCCRGGATGTGCTTTTTGCCTGCCTGTTGTTCTCATGCACTTAAAAAAAAAAATAGTAGTTTTCCCCAGCAGATCTCAAAGCAGCTTACAGAGAATTGGGGTACTTTTAGCTCTATTTTGTTTTTTTTTATATACATGGAGAAACTGAAGTACTGAACATGTACCATGAGTTGCAGGCTGTTTCAGGAGCACTACTTCACATCTTAGGCTACCAGMCAAGCTTCTGCCACTGTGCATGTCATGCTGCAAGTTGTCCTCATTATTTTGTAAGATTTTTGTTCCTCACCAAATGTGGTGTGCTGTAGGTGCTGTAGGAGATCTGCTGCTGAATTTGCTTGTTCAGTACACATCTGGACAAGCATCCACACAGTGCACAAATTACCATCCCCTGCAGCAGTACAACCAAAGTGATGGATTGGTGGTAGGGTGTCCCTGGCAGATACATTTATCACTTCTCCTGAAGTCGTGGATGCTTTTTGCGTTAGTTCTCATGTTTTTGGGATTCTCCGAGTTTATTTGGGTGGAGAGGATACTGCTGATAGTAGATAATTTGTGTGGTGTTTGTGATACACCCTGTAGCAATGTAGCCTGCTGGAATCTGTTCAGCTTCCACCTAGTGACTGAGGAGAAAAAGGTTTATAAAGGACCAGTGGCATGAGGTATTCTTATAAATCCCATTCTTACCATTTTTCTTAAGTCTCTTAGCTTGAACCTCAGGGTTCAAGGAAGAGGTGAAACAGTCCCTTCTGGAATATATTCGCCTCATACAGCATTGCTGGGGAGGTATTTTAAACTTGCTCCCTAAAATACTTAGTCTGAGTGAGAAGAAGCTGTTAAAGCTTCGTGATCAGATAAACTTCCTCTGGTTTCAGATTTTAGGTGAGTTAACCCACAGGTATCACTGAGGTTTTATCTACAGATTTCAAAGCACACTGCAGAGCAGGCCATTTCATTAGCCTTGTTTCACATACAAGGAAACCAAGACATGGCAGTATTACGTGACTGTCTCAGTGTTAAGTGGCAAACACAAAAGGCAGGACACTGACAGGCCAGTGGTCCTACATCCTCAYCCAGCACACCAACTATGACATGCTGCTTCCTAATGACTAATGTCAGTGTGATTCTAAGATGTTTAGCAGCTCCAGAGCCAACACCTCTAGTCAACGACTTAGAGGAAGTTATTGAATCAAATGTTTTGCTCCAGTATGTCACAGTTATCAGTGCTGGGATGAGTTGCCAATGCCAGGTTCATGGCTAGAGCTGGGATAGTTCCTCTGCATTTGGTCAAGCTGCTGGTATTTGTCAAAATAGGCCTGATGTTTTACAAGGCTCTTTACAAACCCATTTCTCAGTGCCAGACTGAAGCTGGGTCTCCTCAYGCTGTGACCCAACTCATGCTGCAGGCTGTAGGAGACATGAAGCATCTTAGCAAGCGCTACTTCTGTGTGCTGCTCATGCCTCCCCTGCATAGTCTGTCTTTCTGCTGGACAAAACAGGGCCTGAAAGAGTTCAGAGTGAAGTTCTAGCTTCCCTGAGACTGGGGAGGCGAGATCCAAGCTGTCCTGCTCAGAGAGCCTGGGAGGCTTTGGGAGAGCACAGTTGCTTTGTCAGCTCTTGGCTGAGTGCCGTAACTGAGCAGCAGTATTGGGCCAGATCAGACCCCATCCTTTGCCTCTTTCCTCCTCCTCTTATGTGGGGAGCTATTTGCCTGGAGCTGTGCTACCCTGGGGAACATGCGAAGTCTACAGTTGTCCCTGSTCTCAGTGTGGCCGGAAAAGTGAGGAAATCTGATGAGACAAAAGAATGCTTGCATCTCCTTCCTCACCCAGTGGTGGCTGGTCCCACCGTGAGAAAGGTTTGCCTAGTTTGCTCTGGTGATGGGTGGACATGTTCCACACACCTGCAGCCTCCTGTTCCACATTGCTGCAACAGACAGCTCAGCACGAGCGCTCTCTGCCTTCTCTTTGCATGGAGCAATAATCCATAGCTATTAGCTTGATTGCCCAGAGAAGGAGATCTGCAGTGTCCCAGTGGACCTGAGGGCATTTGGACTTGTTGCTAGGGGGGACCATGCCTTCCTGCCTCTGTCTGTACGTTATGTGGAAAACAGGGCTCGATGCTTGAGTTTTTCAAGGTGAGTTTAAGCTGGTATCCTCAGCTGACCCCTCAATAGCTAAAAGCATTTGGATTTGAATCTTGCTTCTCTACTATGATGTCCTGTCCCTTCACTGTGTCCGAGATAAGCACCCTTGATCTTGATGAATTKGGTCTCAAACCAGTGAGTTGCAAGTAGTCAGAAAATTATTCCTAAACTATGAAATCCAACTGTTAGTTAGGCAGTGACATTTAACCRTGTCCCTGGCTTCACCAGATTTCTAGCAAATTTTACCATCTAGAGGCATTAAGGGTCAAAGTTTCCTTGAAACTTTTACACCTCCAAACAGCACCACAGCCAGAGATACTGGAAAGGGCCTAACTCTTCATACGCCCTTATCCTATACTAGAATGATTCAGTGGAAAGGTGAAAACATGGCCCCCTGAGTCCGTAAGTCTACTAAGTAGACTAAATGAGAAGTTCCCCACTTCTCATGGCAGTGGTTGGGTCATGCTGAAGGGGCTCATCTGGGAAGCAGGCTCTTTTTCATATCTCTTGAAATTGGAGTAACTAGACCTTTTAACTGTGATRCTTGGCAGTGCTGCCCTTTGCTGCTGTTAAACAAGATGTTTTCCAGGCTTGGCTTAAGAACCAAGAATTATGTGCTTTCCAAGCAGGAGCATCCTCCATGTTGGATTACCAGCACTGTCTCCTCCAAAAGCACCTGCTGTTGACTCACCTATTGTAAGAGAACATAATTCCTGGAAACAGTGTCCAGCCAATTGTATCAGCTTTGCAGAGAATTGTCTGCAGAGTTACATTTCACTAGAAGTGAGTAGTTTGCTCTGTGAGCAAACATTTCTCCTGAACACCTCCTCCTTTGCCATTCTCCTACACTCTAGATCGGGGTCAAACTAGCCTCTCCTATTTGGTCAAGAAGGGTCAGGAAAGGATCTTGGGGTTCCCCTCAGGTATCATCTGGTATGATCAGGGACTAGCAAAGGAAACATCCATCCATACAGGCAGAGGAGACTTGTGCTGCAACTTAGTAGAGTAAGAGGCAGGATCTGAATGAGATGCCTTCTCTGGCTCTGCAGGGAGTGCTCAGGCTGTTCAGTGGCAGTGCTCCACCACTGTGGACTTTTCTGGCCATAAGCTTTGTCTGGTGAACAAGAAAGGGGTGAAGCTGCTCTGGCATTGCACCATGCTGCATCAGGAGGGATTGCTTTCTGCCTGTAGTTCCTCCTGACACCCAAGGCACTAGTGATTTTATTCCCAGCCTTTACTGAGAATACAAATCAAAATGGTCTGCAATACCATCTCTGCCACTACAGACATCTAATGTCTGTTGTCAAATGTACTTTTAAAAGCACTGTATTTTGTTGTTATTGGCCCTGGCATAATTTTTTAAATGTGATTTTTGCAACTCCCTGAGTGCCAAAAGAAAGGATGTATTCTGTCCTCATCTTCTGAGGAGCACAGGCAGAGAAGCAGCAAGAGTCGGTTTTGGGATGCACTGGTGTGTAAACACTGTGTCTGGAAGGTCTCCTGTCAGCTGGATGTCTGTCCTTTAGTGGAATCTTATGTTCTCAGTTGCGTGTACGTCATACTTCTCATGGCTTTAGCCAGTTGCTGCCTCTAGTGCAGATGAGGAAAGTGGTAGATGGACTGGCAATGGGAAAAATCTGTGGGATTCTCATTAGCTCCCCATGAGGATGTTTTCTGTGGAAATCTTTTGTCTGGAACATGCCAATCTRTTATAATGGAAACTGTTCACAGGAAAAGGTTTATTTGGACTTTTTTTTGTCAAGCACTGATAGTGGAAAAAACGTTGGAAACTTTCAAGACTTCTCATTTCAGCAATTTTGAAATGACAGGGTTTAATCATTCCCTTTGAAATACCTCTGAGCTTAGAAATTTAAAATAATGAATAACARAATGTGCAAAAAGTAGAAAAAGCCTGTGCTGAAACAGACAATTACTAGTTTTCAGCCAGCTATTGAGCCCAACTTTGGGACAACTGTCTTGTGATATTATTTGTGATTTTTAGCTTTTCATCTTGGTGCAGTTTGGAAGTTCTCAGAATCTCCTACAACAGGGAACTTTCCCCTCCCTCTTCTCATCCTTGTCTTTCCCTGCTCTTCTACTACTGTCTTTCCCTGCTTTTATACTACCCATCCAGTTTGTAATAGGTGCTCCAGCTCTGGCCTAGAAGATTGCACTACYACATCAACACCATCTTCATGGCCTTACAGGTGTTTTGACTGTAACCTGTTGTGCTCCAAAGCAAATTCTGTCACTGTGTCAAGGCTATCTCCATCCTTTTGATGCATAAGGAGACCACTGAGCTCTTATGCCATGTTTAAGAGCACCTAGCGCTCTTCTTTGGTTACTTATGTATCAGATAACCAGGAGCATCCCYGATCAGTCCTCTGTCCTTTCACTCAACCTTGTGTTTTCCCTTATGCAGAAACGTTTCCCCGAGTTGTGCATGCYGACAAAAACAGTCCCTGCCCCAGAATTTTAAGCAGAATGCAGAGGACAGAGTTGTGGACAGCAAAGTCAGACACTGAGGGCTGATGGACAGGACAGTGGCAGGCTGTCCTGACGACATCCTTGCCACCTGATCCCACAACTGCAGAGGGTAAACTGTGAGGCAAATCTCTTGGGACACGGGGCAAGCAGCCAAAAATCCCACATGTAGGCAGGAGAGGGTGGATCTCAGTATAGTGCATGTGATCCAGAAAAGGTACCTGAAAACTTGTGTGGCATGCCCATGCAAGCTATAGCAAGTATTTTTATGGGAAAAGTAGCATTCTGGCCAGGCATTAAAAAGCCTCATGGCACAGCAAAAGGGGCCTCAAAGCCCCTTCTCTGATACTGCACAAAATTTGCTCCTCTGGTGAAGCCAGCAGTATTCCCCCCAGCTAGAAGAGAAATTTTCCAATCTATATGCTCTTGTTCCTGACAATACCACTAGTAATTAAGATTCAGTAGCACTATTTTTGGTTGTATGGATGGGTTTGTTTTCTGCTTTCTGTGCCTTTTAAAAATCCTGTTACCATAAACAAAGTGACTCTAATCCTTATGCAACTTCTGTGGTTTAATGATAAGAACCTGGGATCCAAGACACAATATTATTACTTTTAGATTGCTGTCTATTAGAAATGGCAATAATATTGCTATCTATTGCTTGAAATGCTTCTAAACTCGTGGCTACTACAGCCATCACCAACACAAGACGTGCCTTACACTGAAAGAAAAAATAACTGTCATGCTTCAGAATGGGAGACCAATTCCATACAGATATGTTTACTTTATCCCACATCATAACTCGTATGTGAAAGAAAAGTTAGAATCAGAGCTATTACGACTCATTTTCAATAAGAATGATAAGTGTATTGCATGTGGAGTTTTGCACATTGCTGTATGCTCTTTATATTTACATCAACAAGAGGAAAAATTACACTCAATCAAGGAAAACATTTTCCAGGAAAACTATGTCTTGTACATTTAAAAATACTGTAATCCTACCTGTACCTATATTTGTGAAAATACCACTTACTACAAAATACCTCYGTATCTCAGTACTTCAACAGAAACAATCCTTTTGTTAACTAGGAAACTGGCTGTTTTATTGCACTGCAATCCTTCTCAAGTAAACTTTGCAAAAGCTGACATGGCCAGGTATTTCCAAAGAGCCTCCTGCCTCTGGCTCTGAATTTAAAGGCTGAGCTTTCCAATGGCAGCTACTACAAACTCAGATCTCTGGCCAGTTCTCTTTGGTGCATACACGGAAGATAAGCTCTGAAAACCTGCCTGCTCTGCACCACAGAGCCTTCCTCGGGGTACGACTGAAGCRCCTTACCTCTGAGAAGAACACAGCCAAATAGCCACAAGAGCGGATGGAGAGACACAGCCAGCATCTTCTTGGTAGCTTGTAACCGTACAGCCCTGCTAGGGCTCTGTCCATACTGAGAGTGAAAAAAGGGTGAGGAGAGATTTGCCTGCCTGGGTTGATTCTTTTAGAGCTTCCTGTAAAAGAATAGAAGGAAACAGACTGAATCCACAAGGGAACTCATGCCACGGAACTGTGTTTTTAGCCCATTATGGTTGAAAAGGATATGAGGCATAGTTTACCGAATGCGAAGGAAACCTTAGCATCATTTTGTTAGGGAATTCTGTTCTCATAGTGGGGGAGAATGGCAGTGCAATGTGCACAACGGTCCTGCCTGGCTTTGGGCCTCAGTTGCTTCTTTACGGTGCTTGTTTTATCAGAAACTGTGTATTTGTGTTGAGGGTCCACTGAGCACAAAGCCAGGACTTTGGGTTCAGCTCAGCTCCTGGCCTGGAGCAACTCACTCCTCTCCTCTGCGCAGAGTAGTGAGGGCTACAGGCTGGCCTGGTCCTYCCTGGGTGAAAAGCTGCTCCTGGGTGTCACTGGAGGAGCCAGCCTTTCCTCTTAACAGGAGAGGGGACTTTCTTAAATCTTCTGGGAAGGGTTACAAGTGTCCATTGGAAGTATCTGCTGCTGGTGGGTACCCAGGACACGTCAGTTTTTGATGCAGCAACATCATTTCCCAGCAGGACATTCCAGGCTTTGAATAACCCTATTCCCAGCCTAAATGCTGCTCCCTACCGCAAACACTCTCTGTTAGGGGGCTGTGCCTGAATTTGTGCTGCTGTTTTGCAAAGGCTTTATTGCCTTCCACGGCGCGGAAGTCTGCAGCTGAAACGAAGGCAGGCAGCCCATGCGGCTGGGCGGCTGACACCCCGTGGCAGCTTCAAGCACATAGAAAATGAGAGCGGTTTTACTGAATTAAATCTGTCGGGGAATATTGTAATTAGAGGAAGAACTCGGCTGGCCTTTGTGTGGATATTAACTTCAGCCTAACTAGGGGGGATTAGAGGGAACCCATAGGGGGTTGATTATTTTCTGTCTGCTAGGAGAGGCGGGGGCTCCTTCGCTTTCCTCCGAGCAGCTGGTCTGGCTGCTGTTGGGAGCTGAGCTGGGTCATGCCCAGGGCACCTCGGATCACAGAGGTTTCCTTCCCAGCTGAAAATGCTGATTTAGACATGAAAAAGAAAGAGAAACTCCAGGGTCTAGTTCTTCAGTGAGGGGAGGAATTGAAAAATCAGTGCAGTGGTCGGCTGTGCTAGCAAAGGCTTTTGGAGCATTTGGCTTCTTGACTCTGACTTTGTGACTGAGCAGTGGCAGGAGCAGAGCCTTTGGCTGTTAGCATGCTTTCTGCTGAGATGAGACGCAGGCTGTCAGGTTTTCTGTGTCTGTTCATGTTCTGGT
Organism: Rhea americana; assembly: GCF_003343005.1. NCBI lineage: Eukaryota > Metazoa > Chordata > Aves > Rheiformes > Rheidae > Rhea > Rhea americana. Next base: position 400,322 of record NW_028186384.1, read on the forward strand.
CTGTCTGTGTGTCCCCTGCTGGTATCAAAGGGAAGGAGCTACCATATGCTTGATGGAAATAGGTGGCTGCAGGGGAGGAAGGAGGCTATCTTAGTGCTCCCGTGATGGAAAGCTACAGTATTGGCCCATCTCAGAAGAACCATGCCAGAGTTTCAGGTACAAATCTGCAGGAACCCCAATGCCAGTGGCTTTAGGGCTGACACCACTGCTTGTTAATGTGGCTGAGTCTGAGCTTCCAGCCGAGACGTTGTGAGTGTACCTCGAATTTCAAGATATTTCCACATTATTTGCTGCTCTGTCTAGCACTCTGAAGCAGGAGGCCACTGCATGGTGGCAAGATGGTTCCAACTGGGGCTGACTGGTTAGACTGCCCAGCTCTCCTGCCCCATGCCTGTCTCACGGAGGTGGCTGTTGACAAGGACTTCTTCCACCCTTGGGCTCTTTGATGACTGCCTGGACCCTCTCCACACTCAGTGTAGTATCTCTTTGGTCAAGGAACAGGGCCTTTAGTTTCCTAACAAGGTACCCTGTTTCAGGAGAAATGAGTTGATTTCCCTTCAGCAGCATTGAGGTGGGAGAGGAGGTTGTATCACAGAGGGGCAAGTGTTCGGGGAGAATCTGGGATTTGTACCTGCCTGCTCTGGGCTGTCCCATGCTCCACAGTCGAAGGCTTACAGGTCCAGGGCTCTGCTCTGCACTGAGGTGACAGCTGTGAGTAACACAGCCCTCTCATGCGGCATTGCCATCTCTCTCCCTCCAGATCACCCCTCTCACCTGCTTCAGCAAACTAGCATGATCCACAGCCTGTTTGCCAGTTGTATATGGCACATTAGAGATGTGGAGGACATCACAGAGCAAGGGACACCATCACACTGTGCTGTGGTTGATGTGCACCTCCAGGAGATCACAAGAACCCCATTGGAAAGCACATGGCCAAGCCCAGCCCCATGCCACAGCCTCTTCCCTGACTTCTGGACTCCAGAGGCTACGTCCAGCCCTCTTCTGCAGCCCCCTGGGCAGGGGGAGCCCAGGAAAGCAGGCAGAGCCCAGACCAGGGGCAGTGGAGCTGCTCCTTTCACGTTATTGTCACTGCATGGATCACATCAAGGGGATGGTCTTGTGCCGCTTGCAAGGTCCTTGCTATCCATGGCTAGGAGAAGGCTGCAGGAACAGAGGGAGAGATCTCTAATGCACTGTACAGCTTGTTGTATTTCAGCGGGTCTGTTCAAGGACCTCGCAAACCTAAGCAAACCATCTGGCCAAAAGGAGCCAGCTTCTCACAGCAGCTTTTGCTTTTACAAACCTTCTTTTAACATCACCTCCCCCCCCCTTTTTTTGTCTTTTGCACAGATGTGATGCCCAGAGATTATGCTGTAGATTAAGGTTTTAATGAATCCTGAAATGAGTGCAGATTCCCAGTCGCAGCAGCCCTATCGTGCAGCCAAATCTCTTCCGTCAGCTTGTTTGGCGAAAGGGAGAAAGAGGCATTTCCAGTTCTGTCCTCCCTATGTACGTGAAAGAGGGATCACAAATATTTRCCTAAGCTTGTCTGCTGAGGGGCAGCCACAAGGTAAGAACAGTTCTGTTCTGGGAAGGGAAGATGGAAAGAGATGGGAGAAGCTGGGGTGGTTTCATAAATAGCTTTCCAGAGATAGAGAAAGCTGCAGATGATCCATCTTTACTGTAGCTGTGACGTGCTCAGGGTCGCACTGGTTTGCAGAGGCTGCCTTGTTCTGAAAGGGAATTGTATTAATCCAAACTTTTCATCTCTCTATCCCTGGTCCTGATCCTGCTCCAACTGTGCACCCTTCCACAGGCCCTGTGGAACCATGACTGATGTGTGATCGGTGTGGGGGGTTCAGGCCAGCCAGACGTGGGCAGCAGCAGTTGCAGGGTGGATGGGAGGGAAGACRGCAGCGTGCCTGTGCTTTCAGAGCTGGGTTACACCAAATGTGTCAGTGGCTGCTTGAGAGAGACACTTTGCCTTCTGCTGTGGTGGGAACTGCTGTCGTGCTGGATCTCTCTGTCCTCAAGGCATCAAGAAGGGTTCAAAATAGCTGCAATGTGGAGTGACACTGCTGCTGGTGGCAGCAGGGCTCCCAAACGACCCCCTCGCAAGAGCCAGAGCCACTCGTCCTCCTTTGATATGTAGTTCTCTAACTCCTACATAGTAAGAGCGTGTGTKTGAAGCGTACGCTCACCCTCACAGCATGTGCCCTTCTGGTACCATGTGGRCACTACTGGAAATTATTATTAGCAGCCAGGTACTTAGCTGTCTCCTAAACAGCCTGCTGTGGCCATGGGCYGAAGGGCCTGAGCAGCAGGATCCCTGGCAGAAAAAGAGATCAGCCTACAGCTCTTGTGGCTGCAGCGTTTCACCGGGCAAGGGTACTTGCAGCTCACAGCATTGCACGTATACGGGTTACTGGACTTTGCAAGGAGCTCACACACACAGCGATATTTTTACACTATTTTTTTTAAGCTCAATACATTTTAAAGACAAGTCAATAAAAGAAGGGGAAGGAGGTGGAAAGGTTTCTTCTGGGTAGGAAAGCTGGTGGCTTGTGTGTGTGCGCGCGCGTGTGCGCGCTAAGGGGCAGCTAGGTGTTTTCTCCCCGAACAAAGGGCCCTTGTGCTGCAGCAGGCGTGAGTGCGGAGCGTTTCCTCTGCGTGCAAGCGTGTGTGTGCGCGACAGCGAGGCGGGGGAGGCGCGGATGATGTGGCACTCTGCTAGGTAAGGGAGCACCTCTGCGGAGCATGTGTGGGATGAGCAGCAGGCGTTTCCTCTTTCTCTGCCCCGGGGGAATCCCTGGGGGTGTGGGTSTAAGGCATGACGTGGCAGTTTCCGAGGTGAGTCAAATTGCGCTACAGCCTCTCCGGCCCCCAAATAACCTTCCAGGAGTCTTTTCTACTGGGTCTGCCCTGAGCTTTCCAACGTCTCCCTTGGAAATAATGATACCCATGGAGTTGGGATACTGAGGTACTGCCTGTGCCCCTCTGGGGCAGAGGAAGGCTCTTTCTCTTTTCTTTCCCTCTTTTCCTCCTGCTGCCCCTCTGCCTCCCAGCYGTCCTCCCACTCGTGGCTCACGCTGGATTTTTGCTGCTGTGTCCAGCGCGGGCCTGAAACATAAAAACCTCCTGGTGTATTTTAGCAGGGTTGGACTTTCCAGGAAGTTGCCTGTGAGGTTTGGTGTTGGATTAGCACTGCAGTACTGAGAGGAGGAAGGGAAAGTTGAGGTCTCCCCTTCAGGAACTCTTAGTTCATGTAATGCAGTAGTGGATGAGCATGGTGTGGTGGAAGGAAACCCCGTGACTCCGAAGGTGTCCAGGACAAGGGAACACAGGGAACAGCCTTCCCAGCTGTGCTCTGGTTGCCACCTGGTTTGACTCAGTGCATCTGGGGCATCATCCCTACAACCCCAGATRTAATCCTTAAATTCTACCAGTGGCTCAGCCCTGCTCCAGCCATGCTAGYGGAGACAGACAGGTTGGCATAGGTGGCTTCTGCACTACTTCGCTCTCCTCTTCTATTTTTAACTCTGTGTGGAGTAAATCAGACTAAAGCGGGATTATCATGATGGGGTCCTTATTGGATGCTCCTGCAGATTGCTGTGCCTGGATTCAGTGCAAACAGGCTGCTCTGCTGCCAGCTGCTGATGCTGAGGAGTATGAATTCAACCAAAATTAAACCAGGCTCCATCAGTGTTTGCAGCTGTCATGTGTTTGTCCTGCTCTGTCTGGAGAGCCCCACRGGGTGACTGTGTACAGGACAATCTTGTTTGCCCAGGACCTGCAGGCATGTGCTTTTACCTGCTGAAAGCACTTGCTCAGCCTCCCCTCTAGCCCCAAAGCCATCGTACCAGGCACTTAAGATTGGTCTGGTTTAACCTGTGTGAGCACCTGTGCTGCCCATGCTGGGGGTCTTTAGAGTGCCTTCCCTGCTGCAGGGAGATTCCTACCCTTGTGCAGGGCGCTCGGGAGGGATGAAGTGCTCGTTGTGCCCATTCCCAGCCCAGAGATCTGCAAGTCATTGAGGAGGGTTTGCCTGATGCCCAGCGACYTTTTCCCTAGCTCACACATAGAAGAAACTGCATCCAGTGTCTCTCCCTGAGTCTCTGCAACTGGGGAGATGCCAGTGRTGAGAGGCAGGAGCTGTGTAATCAAGGACAGAAGATGAGGGCACACGTGAGACAGCCTCTGCTTGCTGATAACCCATTTCCAACTGATGTTTCTCTGTCACAGGTTAGCCTACCGAGCCATGAACATCTCTGCCCCCAGCAGCCAGCTGAGACAGCCCGAGCCCCAGGACTCAGGTGGATTCACTCCCATCTCTGTTGTTAAGAGTGTGACAAAGAAGTCCGATGCCCTGCCCATGATCTCTGTAATTGTTGTCATCTTTGTCCTCTTGGCTGTCTTCATTATCATTGTGGTGCACTACGGCCCTCATCTCCGCACCATCCAAATCACCCTTTACCATGAGCCCATGCCGCAGGACTTGGACGGTGGTGTGCACCTCACGGACTGGAAGAAGCTGGGCTCTCAGAGAAAGCAGTCAGCTCAGTACTGCCAGCGAGAGCTGGACAACAAGGACATGGCTGGGGTAAGCTACCAGTGCTCATGTAAGCATCACCTTCCCTGCAGGAATGCTGAGCCTAACGTCATAGAGATCACGTACTTGTGACCAGACCATAGGCYGTCCAGTCCAGGTGGGACTCAAGGGACCATAGGCCTGATGGAAAAATGGTGACTGGAAAGTTGGCTTGGATGGAGACTCACCAGTACCTGCACACGGAGGTTTTAGCATCCCAGAATTTGTCTCTCTCTCCAGGTAGACTTACTGAAGAAGTTGTGAACGTCGGCAGAATGACCCATCCTCTATAGATTAAAGGTACCTTCAGAATAAAGAGGCTTGGGTGCTGCTGAAGTGTGTGTCTGTGACCGAATCGAAAGGGTCTGCTGTGTGGGGGATTGCTGCAACCCTGGAGGGAGACTGGGGCAAACGTTCAGCATTTACCCAGGCAAACTGAGCCTCCTCCTCTCCCCTCTCCACCGCCAGAGCAGAGCCTGAACCCAGGGGGCAGCTGGCTAGATCCTCTGTCAACTCCTGGAAAATGGGGAAACAGGCATGGAGCAGCAAGCAGACCGGCATGGCTGATGGCAGAGCTGGATGTGCATCCTCTGCCAGGTGGCCACCTCAAGGCATGTCTCTGGCAAGCCACAGACGTCTGGCCATGGGGCTGCCATCCTCTGCACAGTGCGCAGCTCCAACCAGGCAGCGGCACTAAGGAGCAATTGGAACCCCAGCCTAGGCTTTGTGGCCAGGTTACTCTCTGTAACCTTCTTTAGGGTTTATTCTGTTTTTTTCTAGCCCTGTTCACCTCTGGGCCATCCCAGAAGGTGCCTGGGGATGCTCGGGAGCTGTCTCCAGCCCTTGCTGCCTGTGGCTGGAGAGTGCTGAGCATAGGATCAGCCGCTTGGCAGGAGCTGAAGGTTGCATTGTCTGGAATCACTTTCCACATTACAGATGTTTCCACACACACTGTCCTTGTTATTCTGTTTATATACCACAGAAAAGCTTCCTGGGGTCTCCAGCCCTTTTTTCCTCCATGTTACAGTCCCTTACACTGTTCTCCCTCCGGACAGGCCCTGGCCAGCCGAGATGGTGGGGCACAACCCAGACACTGGCAAACAGCTTAAAGAAATGAGGCAGAACTTGAAACTCTTGGTGTTTCAGCAGTGCAGCCAGTGGTAGAGGACAGTGTCCGACCCTATCCCAAAATACAGCGTTTATGGGTGACAGCGTGGAGCTCGCTGTTGGAGCAGGGCCGCAGCTGGACTTGGAGCCAAGACGCAGCGCATCGCTCCCTCTGCCCGTCGTCCAGCAAAGCCGGCCTGATGCCGCGGCTTCGAGCTTTCCTGCAGCTGCCCTTGCCTCGAGGCTGGTGGCGCTGGTTCGAGGCAGGCGCTGCGCTCTGACGTACGCGGAGGCCTCACCAGAAATAACAAATCTGCAGCTCGCCGAGCCTTTCCTGCCTGTGGGAAAACAGGAAAGGAGCACTGACTCTAGGATAAAGTGCAGACCATCCCGCAACGCGGGGCCGGTCCTCTGCTGAGCAGAGGCATGAACTGAGGGGGAAGAGCTGGATGAGAAAGGGCACGGGGAGRCCTGAGGGCACCTGTGTTGTCCCCCATCCTTGTCCGCTGTTCCTAGGGGCTCGTGGACTCTTAGCACCGAAGGAGCAGGGTGCAGCCCAGGCGAGAAGGGAGCAGCAACGGGAGCAGGGTAGCCAGAGAAGTCATGGTGGACGTTCATGAGTTGCCCTGGGGCAAAAGCTTGTCAAGGAAGCACACAGGCAGCAGGTTGTAGAGCTGAAACGTCCTTATCTCAGCAAGGCTTCTTGTGACAACAGCCCCTGGCGACAGTGTTTGCTGGGAGTCCCTCTGCCACCGGAGGTGCTGGGGAATCTCTTTGGACAAGAAATGGATCTGAATTTCTCCAGGCTATGTGAAAGATGGAAATCAAAATCCATCTTCAGTGCATGGGCCCKGAGGAAAGTCCTGCAGGGAAGCAGTGTCTCTGGGATAGGCCCCAAGGGTTTATACTGCAGAATAGCCTGGAAAATCAAAATACAGTTCTTGCCTCTCCTTTTCCAGGTGAGAACCAAAATGGGGAACGTAGGAGGAACGGCGAGGTGCAGGCACCATTTGCTGGGTCCCTTCCAACGCTGCTTGTGATGAAAAATACCATGTTAGGTGGAAATTCTTCCCTTTAGYAGGGGAGAACATGGAACTTTTTTGAAAAACAAAGAGCTTAATTTCAGTGAAAAGGCAGAATACTGTTTTTAATTCCTTCTGGATGGCACTAGCCCCTGCCCCAGCCCCCATCCAGCCTGAGCTGCRTCCTGAGCACAGTTCCCTGCAAACTCTGTGCTTTTCCATGAAACAAAATGGGTTCTTTTGCAAATGAAACGGGTTCTTTTACAAATCCCTCCCGTTGTCCAAAGGTATTTTTGACACTGCTGATTATCCAGCTTCCTTCCTTCATCTCACTTATTTCCAGCTTGTTTGCTCAATTACTGTAAAGCTAGGTAGCAGTTGGCCTTGCAGGAAAGTTTTGGTCTTGCAATAAATATAATTTATATTACTTTTTTTTTCTTACTTTCTATTTTCATTTTTTCTCTATCCCCCCCCCCAGGGTTATGGTGCACTCCCAGCTTTCCCACTCTTATGTTAGGGGGGGGTGAAGTGTACCACTGTTATTGAAAATCACTGAATTCTCATCTCTGTTTCTACACTAACACATGCTTTTGAAAAATGCTAACATTAATTTTTAATTCTTAAGTTTTGATGTTATATATCTGTAATTTGCAAACAACATCTGAAGAGGTAATAACTTGACAGGGACCCTCTCTTTAAATGATGGCTTTAGGTTGTGATAACCCCACCAGTCACCTTCACCCTTTCATAGGTGAGAAGTCAAAGAGTTAGAGCTGAAGAAAAAAATGTAAGATGATTACAAGATTTGGATTAAAATTATGGGAATGGAGAAATAGTGCCCTGCCTGCCTATGCTGTGTTTGGAGGCACGTGTGCTTGGCCAAGGAGGTGGTGTCACCTAGCCTGGGTAAATCAGCTAAGCCAGTAGTCAGCTCGCATGATCTTACTGTTTCAAGAAAGTAACAGCTTTGTTAAAGACTCAGTGCTGAATCTTTAATCAAAGAAACCAGAAGCTTTCATTTTAGCTTTCTCTAAAGGACAACAGCAATAGGGAAACATCATGTTTGCAAAGAAAAGATTAGACACGTCTAAATATTAATAAGAAGGAAGATAAAACAGGTAATTATTACTAAAACTCATCGATTTTCAGCCGCTCAGGACTTTCRGAGGTCTAATTTATGTTACAGCGTGCTCTGGCCTAGATATATCAATTATATAGTTCAGGAGCTGGGGAAACGCCACTTTTTCAAAACACATTTTTCAAAATGTTTTGCCGTTCTGCAGATATTTCGTATTGTCAAAGTAAAAGCAGACAAAAGTGTTGGGGAGGTGCAGCGCTACTGAGGTTCTCTCTGCTCTCTCTGGTCCCTGCAGGACAGCAGAGGGGCTCTCGGTGGTCCCCTCTTTGGGGGACCTCCTTCCACCGGCCTCACTGTTCCCAGCGCCGTCTCACCACCCCAGCAGGCCGGGCAGTCACAACCTGTCACCGTCATATGGACGTCACTGGCAAGTTATTCGCTCTTTGGGTGTTTGCAGATTGCAGATGTAGAATGTGAAAATAAGCCGGGTGTTGCCATTTTACAAGTAGGGCGGCCTGAATGTGTGCGTCCCAGCTCAGCTAGGATGGGGAGGAAGTGAGTAATAGCGACCTATTCTGGAAAGATCTAGTATTGGCCCCTATTTCTTTTGTGAACACATATTTACATATAGCTATTAGAAATACAGGAAAAAAATAATTTCAATAAGACTCATAATAACAAACTAACCTATATAAATATATAAACAAATGGCAATCTTTTGCCAACTTGCTTCTTCAGAAGGGCACCAAATGGTAATTTTCACTCAGCTTCTCATTGATTTCTCCTATACCATAAAATGGCATTTAAGCAGATTTTTCTCTTTTATATTTGGCCAGCTTTACTGTTACCTGCTTTAAAGGTTTGCTCTTTGCACCTCAAGACTTTAAAAAGTGCATTAAGATTCTTGGGTGGCAGAGGCTCTACAGACAAGTTATCACAACATTATTACTCCTATTCAAACACAGAGCTCATTCCAATTTAGTCCACTTTTCTTTTCTACCCCTAACAATAATCTTTTTATGAATGCAGAGCTGCAGTAACTCTGCTCCTCGTGCTGCATATGATGGGGAGCTCTGGGAGCCAAGCAAACAGGAGCAGCTGGCAGAGCCCTTGCATTAACGTTGTAGGTGGTGTTTTTTCTCAGAGGTGGATTTCTGCTTTAGGTAGCCTTTAAACACTACCACATCTCCAGTCTCCTGGTAGGTGTGTCCAGATTAGGGATTGCCCACACCTGTTTCCTCCTTCTGCCTCCAGGTGAGGAGGCACTTGCCTGCTGCGGGAGGACAACCTATGTAGCTCCCTGGCAGGAACAGAGGTCCCAGCAGCAGCAAGTGGGGACTTCATAGTTAGTGTTGTAGAGGGGGCTGGGAAGCCTGGTCAGAACTTAAAATGGTGCAACCATAGTGGAGATGTGCTGTGAGGAAGGCATGAGTGCTGGCTGGCTGGAGCATCTCCTGCAGGTGTATTAGAGGCTGAGCCCCAGAGGGAGGGTGCTGCTGCTGCCTGGTCTGTGGCTTCTGGCTTGCCCTGTGCCTCTCTCTGGGGTGATGGTGGCCCCCATGGGGTAGCAGAAGGCAAGGCTGAGACATGGGGTCATCAGGAGCTGTGGAGTAGGCTGCTAGTGATCAGGAGGATGAACAGGAGGGGGCTGGGAAGAAGGGACAGTGAGGTGCTGGGCTCTACAAGCTGCCTATGGGCCTCCAGGCTGAGAGAAGCTGGAAGCTGGTGACTTCTGGCTGTGGGCAGGGCTCTTGCTGTGCCTGCAGTTACAGATCCATGTAACCTAAAGAAATAAGCCCTGTGAAAGGAAGCGTTGGAGCCAGCCAAGCCTGAGAGTCCATGTTGGGGGGGGAAATGGGGGCAAGATGATGTTGGCAAGAGATGTTCCTGCAAGGGATGGTGGCCCTGTGTGCTCACCTGCCCTGGGAGGTTGGTAGCGTGTGGAGGGTTTGCTCTGGGGTGTTGCAGAGCACTTGCTGAGGCTTGTCAGGTTTTTTGTGTGGTGCAGATGAGCTTCAGGAGGCGATGAGCGGCAGTGATGGTGCACAGACACCGAGCGGGTCGGCAGTGCCTRCAGCAGTCGGCTGAACGTGAATCAGCAGTGTGCTCTGGTGGCCAAGGAGGCCAACTGCACACTGGGTGTGCAGGAGGGCAGCCGGCAGCTCAGGGAAGTGATTTCCCCCTCCCGTTCAGCATCAGTGAGACTGTGTCTGGAGTAAACTTGCTCAGTTTTGGGCTCCCCGTTACGAGGAAGACATCGGTAGACTGGAGCGAGTCCAAAGGGTGCAGCTGAAGAGGTCAGGAGCTGGAGCCCAGGACGTGCAGGCAGAGGTGGAGAGGTCAGGGTTTGGCCAGCCKGATGGGTCCCTCCTACCTCAACAGAGTCTGCAGAAGCGATTGAGCCAGGCTCYTCTTGGAGGCACCTGGAGAAGGATAACAAACAACAGGCACAAAATGCAGCAAGGGATATTCCAGTTAAATAATAAGAGGGGAGGAAAAAAAATCATTCTTGAGGGGAGTGAAGTGGTGGGGAAGGCTGCCAGGAGAGGTGACAAAGTTTCCAATGTCAGAGATAGTCAACACTTGGAAGGGCAAAATCTCAAGCAACCCCATCTAAAAAGGACCTGATTGGAGTGGGAGACTGGACCAGGTAGCATGTGAAGGTCCCTTTCAATCAGTATCATTTATTTATTATTACTGTTTTATTTAATGACCACAGAGAAAGGCAGTGGTCTACCATGAGAGGGCCCCTGACAGAAGGACCAAGCCACCTTCAGCAGCTTTTTGTGCTTGTCCACTCATGGTTTGGGGCAGGTCAATGGATCCTCTCCTTTTCCTCCTGAAGCAGCCGTCCACATGTGCTCTCCTGCAGGAGCCTCCCTGGTCTCCATGGCCAGCTGAGGGCAGGTCCTAGGCCTTCTTGCACCCCTGCATAGGGCTCTACATCTCCCCGTGCGAATGACAAAATTCATGGACAGAGATGGATTTCAGAAACAGATTTCTCGCTGAGAAGGGAGTGCTACCTCTAGCAAAGCACAACGCAGCTGGGCTGCCTCCGCAGCTCTTCCAAAGGCAGGTCAGATATTGTGCCTGTTAGAGCAGCCAGGAAACAGCTGTGCTTCCATCAGCTTCTTTGTTAGTCTGGCACCGTGCTTCTCAGTTCTAATGCGAACTGAACATAAGCGGAACCTGATGCAATTTCAGTATATTGACAGATCTTGAAATTAGGACAGACTGGAGAAGAAGCAAGAGTGGCGATGCAAGGAAACTAGCTAGCAAGAGGCAGTCATGCTTTTCGTTGCCCTGTATAAAACCTGCCTGTGTTCAGCTCTGAGACAGGTGAGAAAAAGCAAAATGCAGCGCAGTGCTCCTCAGAGACCTGTGCTCCCAGCTGTCCGCCCAGAGWGGGTGCTCGGGGGCACAGAGGCAGGGTGCATCCCACCTTTGGGTGTGCGTCGCTGCCCGCCTCCTCTCCTGGGGTTGTCCCAATGCCCTGGAGAAAACAGAAGCCACCACTGGCATCCTCGCTCAGCACGGGGTGATGGTGCCACCCGTGTCCTGGGTCATCGCTAGGCTCTGCATCTGACCACCACCTCGGCCATCTGGCACTGTCCTCTCCCTGCAGAGTGTGGACAAGAACAAGTCTCTCTTTGCTGCCCAGTCCGTGGAACAAGGTAAGCCCTGAATGTGCTACTGAGGCCAAATATTGGCACAGCCTCATAGGTCATGCTCATTTTGAACTCTTCTCCTTTTGATGTGATTTTTTGTTATTAAATTTTAAAATATTGCTTTTCCCATCCCATGTCTTTTATTCCTTTATTAGTAACTGTAACAAGAATTAGTTATGAGACTGATGCCAGCTTTTCTTTACCTGTTTTCTGCCCCAGAGCAGTACAAATCCTGTCTGCAATCTGAACTAGTGCTGTGCACGGCAACAAATGCGTCCCACCGAGGAGTGGGGCCAAAGCAGTTTTCAAGCTCTTCCCCATTTTCCCAGCGAAGCTGGACTTGCTGTGTCATTGCTCTACGTTATAAATCTGCAAAGCTGGCAACTGCCCAGAAACAGCTTCCTCTTCCCAGGGGAGGAGTTAATGTGGTYGGGCTGGGAAAGGGGCCAATATTTCCAGCTCGTGATAGTCCCTCACTGCCCTRTGCCACCAGCAGTGGTGTACAACGTGGTTGAGTGGTTCATGGCTCGGCAACCCCCGCCCCGGATGCTATCGGAAAGCCTGTGGCTGTGCAGCGGAGGCTGAGATGACCTGATGGGGCTGGACAGTGGGGTGCTGGCGTGGTCCTCACCCATGGCCRTGCCCGCGTGCAACTCGACGTGCAGCTTGCAGAGCTCAGTAGATGGGCTTTGGAGAAGCTGGATTTTCCCAACATCGAACCACCTTTGCCTCTGCTTTTAAGGATGAGCAGCATAATGTGATGGGCACAAAAAGAATACTGCAATAACTCAATATAATGGATGCTTTTTCTAAGACATAGATGAAAGGGCAGAAATCTTGTGTTATGGCAGACAATGTTTTCTGTGAAGGTCTCGGAGCACCCACAAGTTGAGAAGCTGCAAGCAGGTGAAAAGGAAGTGAAAGCTGCAGGAAACCCGCTTTGTTATTAGCGTCCAAGCTTATTTTACTGTCGGTGCTTCATGCAGATCTCAGCTTCTCTCCCACGTTTTCTTCTCTGTCTTTCTGTTTCTATTTGCATGTCTTAGCAGGATGTGGCCTATATGGCTTRCAGCTTGGGAATACTTGCTCTATCCCGCAGCCGCGAACTGCTGGCCGAGAGGGATTTCTTCCTGCAGCGCTGCAATTTTTTATTTATTAGCTCCCCCAGCTCCTCCTCCCTTGGGCAGTCCAGGTCTGCCAGCAGCGGCTGTAGCCGTGCAGGCGCTTGGGGACCGGGGACAGCCCTCTGTGGAGGCCACGGAGCTCGCCCCAGGGACGGGCCCCGTTCTCCTCCCGGCACGGGGCTGCCACATCCGCGTCTTCCTGCGGAGGCCGAGCCAGCTGGCGCTCCACAGCCTTCACCTCTTCGCCTCCAGGGAGGAAAAGGAACCTTCTGGGGCCATGGCAGCCTAAACAGGAGGTGATGGGGAGGAAAAGGATGTGCCTTTTAGGGCTTTTGCAGGGGAAAACGTCCAACCTCCTCAAGGGATTGCATTTCTTTCTTTCTTTTCATGAGATTCCCATGCGGTTCTTCTCCCTCACCATCCCTGGAAAAGGGGAGATGTGACTTAGGAGGTGGGAGGATGGATCCYCCCAGAAGAAAGCAGCCTCCTGTCCCGCCCACCCCCAAGCAAAGTCTGTGCTGTGAAACCCCCGTGTTCGCAGCCGCGGGTCCTCAGCCAGCCCGCGCACGAGAGCGCGCCCACCAGGAGAGCCCACGGGCTTTGTTTAGCCAAGGAGGAAGYGGTAGCACAAAGAAGGGAAACGGCTTGGCAAAGGTCCCCCGGAGCGGGTGCCGAATCCAGGAATAGCGCCGTGGCTCCCGCCGCCTCGCCGGTGCTGCCTCCGGCGGCCGAGCGGGCAGGMGGGACGGGAGCCGCCGTGCCAGGCGGTGGCACTGACCCAGCCAGGGCGACGCGGCTGGTCAGCGCCGGGCTGCTCTTCCCCCCCGGAGTCCTTCTGTCACGTSTGTTGTGACGTTAAGATGTGCTGCTAAAGATGATCCGCTTGGGGCGGRTGCCCTACTCGGAAAGGGATGAGAAGACTTCCACGATAACGTTCCCCCAGTCCGAACACTGTGCGTGGCCTCAAGGCCCAAAAGACAGCCCCGTGCGGAGCATTCGACCCTGCGGCCCGCTGCTGCCCTGCCTGTCTGCACAGGTGGGGATAGCCTAGGAGGAACACGCGAAACAACTTTAAATTGCGCGTGGTGCAATGCATGCCTGTGCACAACCGGCCGGCACGTGGGCAGTGTGGCTGTACAGCCCCGTGGGTGACTGTAAACAGGTAGCACACAGGCGGGAGCTCGGGAGTAAGAGGCTGAAACAAAGCAGAGCGGGGATTTGGGCAAAGCTGGTGCAAAATCCACGCTGGGTGAGAAGCAGCACTTGGGAAATCAAGGCAGAGCCGAAMGCAAGGCGGCGTGCGCGGAGCCAGCGCAGCTGGGCAGGATAAATGGCTGCAGGGCGCTTGCATCTGCCCTTGTGGACTTGCTTTCCTRGTGCCCTGAGTCCACCTGCCCTTGTTTTAAGTGGCAACTTTTCCCAGTGATTCATTAAGGCACTAAAAGTCGCTTTGGTTTGTCCAGGTGAAAGTGTGACATAATCGGAAGCTGTGAACTGAAAAAGACAACGCATGAGCGTTGCCTTCCAAACCACCAGTAATGGCAGACCAAGAACCAGGATCCACAGGCTGGATTTAGGCTCCATTAAAATAAAGAATAAAGAATTTAACAGTGCAGGGAACAAGCCTTTAGGATAAATGCAATAAGAGCAGTTCATCACCATTTCTAGTCTTTATGGACATCTTTGAGACGTGCATTGAGTTTGAAAGTGAATTAGGGACTTCCTGCAAGAGCTGCAGGTTCTGTAAAAATGCATTTTGCAGATCAGGTCAAATAGTTGTGCGGGGTCCTTTAGGCTTGAAATCAAGGGCATTTCCATACCATTCTTGGAGCTGGGAAGCATGCCGCTCCCCAAGCCCCCACCCCCGGGACAGCATTGTACCAAGGCCCCGGTCCTCCCTTTTCCTGTAGGTGGGGTTTCCATAGGAAACACCAGCTCGTCCACCTCCCAGCCCTGGCCAGCGGCCGGCCGGACGCGGTGCTCCCCGACTGAAGCTGCGCTGGTGGCTGTCCTCTTCTCTGGTGCCGAGGCATTTCAGCCCAACAATCACCGGCGTCTTCTGCCTGTCCTCTGGCGATGGTAGGGAAAGGGAGAACTGCTACGCAACACAGCTGGACTTGCAATTTTTGTTCCTTTCTAGTTGGTAACGTGTGCCTATGGGATTTGGAAATGAGAGAGGATGCAAAGGATTTGCAAATACTGTGAGCTTTGTCTGGGCATGCAGAGGTACATGGACAAACCCTCTGTACTGGGACGGAGCGGCAGTGCGGTTGGCTTTCTCAGAAGCATGCTTTTGCTGTGCCACTTGACTCTTCAGATCCCAGCCTTGTGGTGGTACCTGTTCCTCTCTGTGGATGCCCAGGAGGTGGCCACGTTCACAGTGCAATACAAAGTGTTTGAAGAAGTACCAAATGGAACGGTAATAGGAAAATTATCGGAGCATTTTGGTTGGGGTGAGGGAAGTAAAACAACGGAAACTTTCCAACTGATGCAGTTCCCGAGGAGGTTCCCGCTCCAGGTGGGAAGTGGGGATGGCTTGCTCAGCACTGCCGGGCGGGTGGACAGGGAACAGCTCTGCAGGCATAATGATCCGTGCTTGGTGTCTTTTGATGTACTGACTGCCCCAAATTTGGCTCTAATCCATGTGGAGATTCAAGTATTAGATATCAATGATAATGGGCCTCAATTTCCAACACCTGAACTGGAGCTGGAGATTTCAGAGAGCGCGTCCTTACAGACGCGGATCCCGCTGGACCGAGCCTTGGATCTGGACGCTGGCCACAATGCACTCTGCTCCTACTCGCTGTCTCCCAGCGAACACTTTGCTCTGGAGGTTGTCTCGGGCTCTGATGGAACAAAACATGCGGAGCTTGTTGTTGTTAAAGAAGTAGACCGAGAGCTGCACTCTTCTTTTGATCTAATATTGACAGCTGTTGATCATGGGGAACCGCCAAAATCAGGTACCACTCTAATTAAAGTCATAGTTCTCGATTCCAATGATAACAGCCCTGTCTTTGCAGAGAGCTCTTTGACAGTGGAGATCCGGGAAGATGCTCTGCCTGGGGCTCTCCTCATAACAGTCACAGCCACCGACCCTGACCAGGGTCGCAATGGAGAAATAGAGTACTGCCTCAGCAAGCATGCTCCCCTGGAGGTGCTGAGCACCTTCAGCATCGATGCCCGGACTGGCAGGGTTGTCCTGAAGCACCCCCTGGACTACGAGGAAATCCACACCTACGAACTGGAYATACAGGCCAGAGATCTGGGCGCCAATCCCATCCCTGCACACTGCAAGATCCTCATCAAAGTGCTGGATGTCAACGACAACGCCCCTGATGTTCACATCACTTGGGCTGCCCGCGTGCCTGTGCTCTCCGAGGCCCTTCCCAAAGACAGCTTTGTGGCTCTGGTGACTGCTAGTGACCCCGATTCAGGAAACAACGGACAAGTGCATTGCTCTCTTAGTCAAGGATACGAACACTTCAGGCTGAAAAGGACCACCAGCCACAGTTACATGCTGATGACCAATGCCACCCTGGACAGGGAGCTCTGTGCTGAATACAACCTGACCTTGCTGGTGCAAGACCAGGGCAATCTCTCCTTAGCCGTGCTCAAGTACCTCACTATTTGTATCAGTGATGTTAATGACAATGCCCCCAAATTTGAAAAGGGTACCTATGACACTGCCATTGCTGAGAACAGGCCATCACCTTCTTACTTGATTACTGTCAGTGCCAATGATCCTGACTTAGATTTCAATGGAAAAATCACCTACAGCATCCAAGATTCCTTTGTTTCAGGTCTGGTCTCTATTGACCCCAGCACTGGGGATATTTTTGCCCTCCAAGCTTTTGATCGCGAACAAATGAGCAGCCTTGAGTTCCTGGTGACAGCAGAAGACGGTGGTCAACCCAGACTCATGTCAAATGTCTCTGTGAGGTTGGCCGTGCTTGACGAGAACGACAATGCTCCCGTCATCACCGAGCCGGCACTGGTGGGAGGCACAGCGACGATTTCTGTTCTCATCAGCCCGGAGACAGGGTGCTTCTGCACAGCCCCTGGGAACTGGAGTACCCCTGGGGCAGCACCTGTCAACGTGACATGCATGTCCTGCTCGGTCGCTCCCTTGCTTTTTACCATTGCAGCCAGGGACCTGGACTCTGGCCTCAACGGGGCTCTCCAGTATGCCATTGTGGGTGGGAATGATGCTGGGCTTTTTGTCCTCCATCCGCTCTCAGGGCAGGTGTTCCTCAACTCCAGCAATGCCAGTAGCCTGGCTGGGAGTGAGAGGGAGCTGGCGATACGGGTGAGTGATGGAGGTGACGTGCCCCTGCACACTCAGGCCTGCGTGCAGTTAGTTTTCAGAAATTATGGTGCTTTCTCCAAAACTTCAGCTCAGGAGTCTCAGAGACTGAGCTCATCAGTGGTCACTGTAATCTGCCTGGCTGCTCTCTTGGGCATGTTCCTTCTTATTTTGATTTTAATTGTGTCTTTGTGCAAAAAAGAGAAGAAGGACAGCATGGCCTACAACTGCAGGGAGGCAGAGGATGCCTACAGGCAGCAGCAGCTCAAGAAGCCGCACAGGCAGATTCAGAAGACAGACATACACTTAGTCCCGGTGCTCAGGAGCAGATCGGATGGGCCCAGAGAGGCCGAGCTCCTGCGTCCCTGCGAGGAGGCTCTGCTAAGTGAGGGTGCCAYGGACTCCGAGCGTGGGGGCTCCCTGCAGGCTCCCTTCCACCTGACCCCCACCCTCTATCGGACCCTGAGAAACCAGAGGAACCAAAGGGACTCGGATGAGCAGCAGGATGCTTTTAATCTCACTCTGATGCAACGCCGGCCCTGCCAGCCTCACAGACTGAGAAATTCAGCCAAAGAGCCGGTGGGCCCTCCAGATGCACTGCCTCATTGCAAGAGCTTGGTGAAGCCACAACTGAGGCCAGTKGGAGACCCCTTGCTGCCACCTAACCAGCCTGTGGGCACTGCTTTGAAGGGACGGAGCAATGCTGAGGCAGACGGGGTGCCTGGTGAGGCCCAGCCCCACCAACACATCCTCAGGAGCCTGGTCCGGCTCTCGCTGGTGGCGCTCGCAGAGCAGAGCCCCACAGGAGAATTTGCCATGGAGTCACCCCCAGTCCAGGTAGGAACTGCCCCATGGGTTGTTGGAGATGGGAAAAAAATCCCCAAATCCTGAACAGGTTGCTCAGAGAGGTTGTGGAGTCTCCATCCTTGGAGATATTCAAAAGCCATCTGGATAGGGTCCTTGGCAACATGCTTTAGGTGACCTTGCTTTAAAAGGGGGGTTGGACTGATGATCTCCAGAGATCTCCCTTCCAMCCTCAACCATTCTGTGATTCTGTGACTGCGATTCTTGTGCTCCCTGGGTTTGTGGGAATGCACCTTGAATGMAAAAATCAGCCTGGTGGTGTGCGATGTGGTCTCTTTCCCAGGCCCTGGACAGATACAATTTGGGTTGAACGAATGGCATCCCTGCCATGGGAATGGTCTCCAGACACCCACCAGGACATCTGGGCAGTGGGTGTGGAGAACGGCTATCACACAGAGATGGGGATGGTCTTGGGTTAGCTTCTCCCAACCAAGGGGAAAGGGTGCGTGCTGGGAGGGCATGACCTGCAGAAACAGCACCATGGATGGAGGGGAAGTGCTGGGGCCAGGTGGGCTGCTTGATCTCTTGTTTTTCCACTGCAGAACCTCCAAGTGGGGATGCCTAACCATCTGCAGAAGGAGGAAATGCTATAAAAAGGCAGCACAGTTTAGAGGGGACATCCTGGCAGGAAGCATCTTGAGTGGTGATTGCATGGGCTCAATAGGCTTTTCCTGTCTTACAGCAAATCTCTCAGCTGCTGTCGCTGCTGCACCAGGGCCAGTTCCAGCCCAAAACAAATCACAGGGGAAACAAATACACGGCCAAGAATGGCAGCAGGTAAGGTTCGCTCTCAGCCCATGCCTCCCCTTAGTGTCTCTGCCTGCTGCTGCTTCAACTTCACCAGCCCCAAAGGCCTCCAGAGCAGGAGAGACCTGCTTGTCCCCAGTTTCTCTGACCTGAGCCTTGGACCGGTCGGGGAGGTACGCAGTCATGTACCTGGCACAGAAGCCACTGCTGGCAGGTCCTCCCTGTGGAGGATGGTGGCTCCTCTGGTCCCACGTCCATGCTGACACAGCTATGCGGCTTCCTGCTCAGGCTGCACTTTGTCTCCTCCCTGAAGCACCTTCATCTCCCAGCTACTTCCGTATCTGCCTCTGTAGCTTCCTCCGCTGCCAGGATTCATCTGCTTGCCTTTGCTGGGGAAAGAAACAATGTGTTCAGATGCAATGAAACAGTGCACTGATGAGCACGCTGAGCTACCGCTCTGGAGGCTGCAGGCACAAGGACAAGATTTCTCACTGCTCTGACTTGCTCTGGGTACTTTCTTGGAGATGTCATTGCCTGTTGACATGAATTCAGTACACCTGTCCCTGTGCCAGGAGGTCACAGAAGAGGACTTGAGATATTCCAGCTGTGTGTTGAAGACAACCCTAGGCAGAGAGGAACTTTAAAATGGTCCCATTAAATTATGGTGCTTACATCTCTGGGTGAATGGCCCTGGTGAGGGAGGGAGGCATTTTCCTSTGCACCCCACTGCCTCCAGCTTATTGATGGTGAAGGCGTGTGTGGCAGCACTCAAGGTAGCTGTGGGGCCAATGAAGCCACCAGCAGGAATGTCTGGACACTGATGCCTTCAGGTTTGCAAAGAGTCTCTGCTTGAAGGCATGTGTGTTAGAGAACGAGTGAGACCCAGTGCTGGAGATGCTGGTGCAAGACTGGGCTGGGCTGTTCCATGTACAAGTATCTCCTCTGGATTCACCAGAAAGAGCCAACAGTTCCTTGTTGGTTCAGGGCAATGCCTCACTGCAAAAGGAAAAATGCTCCCTAGCAAGAAATGTGGAGAAGCCTGGCACCCAGCCTGAGCCCGGTTTTCAGAGRATTCATGTCAATGCAGAGCCCAGTGCTTTGGTTTACATGAATATTAAAAAGTAACAGATTAATGATTTGGTGGGAACTAAAATGATGGCAAAAGTAGTGATTCAGAAAATCTCTGCAAGCTTCCCCACCTCCTAAGGGCTCCTCTAAGCTGACTCATCTGGGGGCCGTTTGCAGATGGTTGGGGTGCAAGGAGCCCACAGGTTGCTGCATTGGAGGGCTGGAGCTGAGCCTGGCCCTGCCCCGAGAATCAAAGGAGCAGTGCGTGGGGGGGATGGTGAGGCTGAGATCTTGAACCTACTTTTGGTACAGCAGAAGATCATGTCCTATTAGCAAGCTATGTATGCAAAATTAGGGAAAATCCCCTGATTGAATATAACAAAATTTGACTAGTTGGCTTCTAAAAGCCTCTGAGATGTGTGTCATTTTACGGAGGATAAAGACAGCCACCTTCATAATAATAGACCAGGTAGGGATGAAGCAGACCAGTGCTGACAGTTTGGGTATGATTTCAGTTTTTTTGCCCTTGGCCTCCCTGCAGGGCTGCGGGGCTGGATGCCGACTGCCTGAGTACGAAGGACAGTGGCCATGGAGAGAGCGAGGCAGAAGACCGCGATTCAGAGAACGGGTTTGAACTTTCCATGCAGCAGCTGGTGGGGGAAGAACTTGAGACCCTTCTGGACCCGCAGGCAGGTGAGGCTATCTTGCTGCATATGCTACGTGCTGGGGCCCTTCTGGTGGGCATGCTGGGACTGGCAGTGGGCTCAGGCAGTGGGATCTCCTCACGTAACACCTATGTAGAAGATGAGGCTGGCCAGCCCAAGGACGTCTAGCCTTGTTGGGAGGGTCTGACAGCAGCAGACCCTTGGCACAGCATGTGAGAATGCACCAGCCTACGATATCGGCCCCAAGCAAGCTACAGCGAAGGGGCTTGCTGAGCTTTACAGTGGCTTGGTCATGTGTTTAGTCACCCGCGGTAGAAACTCCACGCGTTTGTCTCCTCTGTTACTGAGCTTATTTGTAAAATCGCCCTCCGTGTCACCGCGAATCACAGCTTACGTACCAGCTCCACTGCCCATGCCGGTGTGAGCCCATTCCTTTGGTGACTCCTAGGCCTCTGCATGCTGTTTAAGATACACTTACATCAGTGGTATCAGGAAGTTTTCTGGTTTGTTTTTCGTTCCTTTGCTGCTCAAGCCCTGCGCTGAGCTCCGTCGTTAGACGGTTCGTGGTAACTTCAAAAATCCCTCCTCTGCATGGTGGGAGAGCCATCAATACGGGAAGCGTCCTCTGTGTCAATCGTTCAACAGCTATCGACACAGAACGCCGCCAGCAATTTCCTTTTCCTTCCCCCCCGCCCCCCCCTTAAGCCACTCAGTATCGTCAGGTCTTTCAGCAACTCCCTGCAGTCAGTTTGGCTTTTACCTCTTTTGAGTATTTTAGTAGCATCAACACTAAAGCCACCCACTTTTCTACATTGTTTACTGCTATATTGAATAGCAGAGGTCTCCTATTCAGGTGAGATTCTACTAATGATGAGCTCTGGTTTAGGGGAAGATTATTTATTCCTACCCTTCTTTCCTAGCTTTTAACATGTATTAGTCCCTGCTAGAGACGTGCTGTTAATTCTAGGGCTGCTTAGGGCCTTTGCGAGTCTCTCTTGGTGCTCTTCTGGAAGCCTRAGTGCACCAGGACTCTGTCTGCCTCCTTCAAAGACTCCAGAAAGCTGCAAAATAGAATTCCTCAGCCTGCAAACGTCCTGTCAGTTCTTGTCCATATAGCAGGTATTCATCTATCTACTGAGGCTCATCTATCTACTGAGTCTCAGATATAATGATTTCTGTGAATTTGTCCAGACTGCATCCACCTTTATGCACTTAAAAACTTGTCACAATTTCTGCCTTCCATCCCTCTGATACCATATTCATTTCAAGCAGGAGCTAACGAACAACAGTTAATAAATGAAGCAATTTCATATTTGAGTTCCTTTAGCACTCTTGGGTGAATACCATCTGGGCCTGACATTTCCTACATGTTCATTTTATTGATTTGTTCTAAAAAAAAAAAAACTCTTCTGCTGGCATTTCAATTCGAAGGAGTTAGGCTGACTCACGTCCTGTAGCAAAGACTGCATCGCAGAGCCTGTGCCCTCCTATAGAGCAAGCAGAAGCACGAAAAATTCATCTAGGGTTTCTGCTGTGGCCGTAACTTCTTTGAACGATCCTTTTACACCCCAGCCAGTACTTGCTCCTACTGCGCAACCTACTCTCCACATCCATTAGGTTGGAAAAAAGGTCTTAGCAGCCTTTGGTGCGATGGTCRGCAGAAACGTTTTTGGCCTGCCTTACTACGGTTTTAGGCTCAGCTTGCRAGTCTGCGTTTTGAATAGTCTCCGTGCCACTTGGAAGTGAGTTGTTAGCACCCAGCAAAGTAAATTTGAGAGTGACTGCAGTAAATTCCACTTTAACTCCGGACTCGAGGGTTTTCTGTGCCCTTGTTCAGCAGGGCGAGAACGACGCTGGTTTAATCTCTTTTTGCCCTCCTGCCCTTCTAATAATGAACAAGTCAAAAAAGGGCTGTTAACAGCAAAGTTACTGTGGGGAAGGTGAACTGAGAAAGACAGTAGAAAAGCTGCCTGGAAAGGCCCTCAAGCCTGCTTAGCTCTCTGTACCAGGCTATTGCATGTGGTCGTGTAGTCAGGCTACTTTCTACTTATGAAGACAAATTAGGATCTGACCGGTGTCCAGGCAGTGCTTTCTGTCCACATCTGGCTGCCAGCGGGGGACAGCATCAGTGTCTTCCTCCTGCCCCATGCAGCCAAGAGCTTCACCAGCTCCACGTGCTCACCCAAGGCCCTAGACCGCTGACCCCACAGGGACTCTCACGTGCCAGGCCACCATCGCCAAGCACTGGAATGCTCCCTGGTTTGCAGGTTCCTTGCACTGCTTATTGCTGATGATGGTGCAGAGGAGCTGTGCCACAGTGTCAGTGGAGAGCACCAGGAGAGGCTTTAGGTGGCCGCCTCCTCAGATTTAAAGTCTTCAGAAAGGAGCAGGCTGCCCAACTCCAGCCTAGGGCTGCACTGAGGTGCTGACACTTGCCAGTTCATAGAATCATAGAATCAGTAAGGTTGGAAGGGACCTCYGRAGATCATCTAGTCCAACCTTCCCGCTCAGTAGGGTCACCTAGAGCATGGTAGACAGGGTTGCAGCCAGGCGGGCCTTGAAGATCTCCAGAGAAGGAGACTCCACCACCTCTCTGGGCAACCTGCTCCAGTGCTCCGTCACTCTCACAGGGAAGAAATTCCCCCTGACATTCAGGCGSAACTTCCTGTGGTTCAATTTCTGCCCGTTGCCTCTCGACCTTGTTCCAGTAAGGTCCTAGTGGACCTACTCAACAAAGCTGGCCAGATCCAGTTCTGCCCAGTCAGGCAGCATCTGATACGACTCCAGCTAGCAAATCTCTGCTACAGACAGACATATCCATGTTGCATTGACACAATGGGAAAAACTCTGTACTAAATTATTTAGATTTTTGCAGTAAGCAAACTTAAGTTTGCTTGAGACTATGTCAGTGTGGTTTCCTGCCCCTGCAGTAGTGCTGGACWTGACAAATAAGGCAAAGTTGGCTTTCTGTGATGAAAAATAATTTTATCCATGAGCCCAAATCTTCCCACAAAGACAGCAGACTGCAGAGCTGCTGGACTCCTTCCTCCTCTCCCAAACACAAACAGAGAAGTGGACTTGCATCCTGAGTTACGGAGGAAGGAAGCATTGCTCGTGCTCAAAAGTATCATAACAGCTGGTTGAGGCTGTCTGGGCCTTTGTGTTATTCACRGTGAGGGGAAAACTGAGTGAATAATCTGCCCTAGCCAGCAATTTGTTTGTTTATACTATAAGGCTGAACCCTGAGGACTATGTATTAACACCTATCCCATACCAGGGAAATGCAGAGCAGTCACAGCAGCAGAGAGAAAATGCAGCTTTATTGATTTTATATATATAACTCCCCCCACCCCCCAAACCCAAATGCTCATTAAAATGACACAGTAAAGAGCTATGGGTCAAATTAAACATACCTAATTGTGAGATTTCATGGTCACAGTGGCCAGGAAGATCAGCAAACCAAGTGCCAGCTCTCCGCCAAAACCAGACCCCTATACTACCCCGTTTCAGAGCTGAAGTATCAAAATATTCAGAGAAGGTGCACAGTAATTCTCTTGCCATTCCTGATACGCTCCTGGGCAGTTTCTCTGGAGTACTCTGTTAGCATTTAGCGAACACTGGGTGCTGTTCCTTACACTTGGGCCATCTCTTAAGGGACAACCACTAAAAATGAATGGCAGAAAATACTGCAATTGCAAGAAAAAAAAAGGAAAAAAAGAAACCCTCCAAAACAAACCCTGAAAATTAAGCAACATGAAAAAAAAAAAAAGGGGCTTTAACTGAAACAAAACCTATGTAACATATACCGTCTCTACTCACCATGCTTTCAACAGGTTTGAATACCAAACTTTCCACACTTTGGGACACAATTTTGTTTCAGAGGAAAAGGACTGATCACTTAGTAGGCTGAGGAAGGAGACCTGTCTTGGGAATTGGCCAGCCACTGACTGAAGACCACATGTCCCAGGCTGTGGCAGGTTATTGATTAGTCTGTCTTCTGGAAGCAGCATGATTAAGTGTATGAGAATAGGGATCATCCTTTCAGAGATCACTTTAATAAAGTTAGTCAGTAATTATAATAATGGCACAAACTTGTGCCATCTGATTGGGCCTGTCATGGTATTTGATGTTTTATTATCAGATGCGAGTTACTTGTTTTGCTGCTAACTCAAGAAGCATTTCACTGACTTGGCTGTCACCTCAAACCTTCCAGCTTTTGTGGTTCTGGAGCATGCTTTGGAAATGAAGAAATGCAGGGCTAGAAGGGAGCTTCTGTGCACCATATCAGAGTCTCTTCATCAACTGCTAAGCTCTACCTTAAAAACAAGAATTCCTGTTTCCTTTCCTGCTGTCTGTTGAGGAAGCTATTCTAGGCCCATGCTGCTATGGGGTCCTTCCTTTAATTTCCAGTATGTATTTATTCACGGACAATTTATAATCTCTTCTTCTCGTGCCAATACTATTTTGAGCGTAAATACTTCCTTTGTCGGTGCTTACCTCATCAAAATAACAACAGGTTGCAATCCAATCTCCTATAAGCATTTACTTTCTTAGGATAAACAACCCTATATCTTGGGGTCTCTATCTTGTAAGCTTAGACTCATTCCTGTTTTCATCTCAGTCTTCTCTGCAGTTCTGTCATTTCAAATCCTCTTTCCTAGCGATGGATGATCAAATTTGTATGTAATACTCTTAACAGGGTCTTGTTGGACCTAATAATAATACCATGGATGTGTATCTTTTTTATGCCAACAGGGAATACCTTGACCAACATATTTTATGATTTCATTTGCCCATTTCAGGGCAGAATCACATTATTGATGCATTAATGAGCCTGCAATCAACACCCACTCCAGGCTCCCACTGTTCCTCATCTGTTTCCAAATGATGAACAACTACTTTATAGCTCAATTTTTTGTTACTAGTCCTCAGCCATCCAGCTGTGCAGTTTATAATCTAGAATTTCATTCCACTTCTGTTATTACTTTTTTCACAATGATCTATTTCTTTTTGGTCTCAGTCTGCCTGTTTATCAGCAAATTCCCACTTCTAAAGTGACTCCTGAGGAAGTCTACTAGTGACCTTTTTTCTGCCTGATACTTCCCCCCTTTGAAAGCTTTCCATTGTTGTCTCCCCTTTAGCCAGTCCCAAACCCCCACTTTCTCTGGCTTTGCTAACAATTTATTGAAGTGCCACTTGAAATTGCAATAAATGAGAAAGCAAAGTGATCCTAACAGTTATTATATATATATAAAAAAATCACTGGAGTTTTAAATCAATTCTGTTTTTTTTTAAGCTGCTGGTGTGAGTAACACCACTGGTAGCTTATCCTTAGACTTGCTTTCAATTACTTCCTCTCACAGTTGATCTCAATAAGYCTCCTCATTTCTCATTTTTTCCTCGTCTGGTCTCCCCCGCTACACATCTCACCAACAGTTCTTGTTCTCACTCCCTCCAGAGCTGGCCCTCAAGAGGCTGACGGCTGCAGACCCAGAATGGGTAGCTCGGCTCTCCTTGCCGCTCACCGGTAGTTACAAGGACAATGTTTTCTCCCCTGATTCTCTGCATTCACCTCAGGACCAGGAAGCTGCAAGGCAGGAGAAACCAAGGACCTTTGAGACATTTGGCAAAGTTACTGAGTCTGACTCGAGTGCTGCTGGGACAAAACTGGCCAGCACTTTCCTTTCAGAAATGAGCACCCTCTTTGAAATGATTTTATCCCAGAAGGTCCAAGTCCACAACGAAACAGGCTCAGGGCTTCTGCGGCAGCTGTCAGCACGTGGGAAGAGCCTTGGACTGGATGACAGTGCTCCTGTTCTGTAGGCAGCTTGGCAGCTGTGAGAAGAAGAGGAGAGTCAAACAGAGCTTTCTGTATTTAGGGTGCACAAGTATGTGTCATAACAGGTTCAACAGAATCATAGCAACATCCACATCTAGACTGATCATGACAGGCATGTTTCTTCCTTTGCCAAGCCACATCAAATTTCTCCATGACTGATTTCACCTTCTTTAGCTCTCCTCCAGCTGTCCGTTCTTGCCTCCCTCTCTTTCCTATTCTTCCATCCCCATCTTTCAATCACACTCAAGTCATAAAACAGAAGAGCCACAGCAGGTAGATTAAGAAAGGAGATTTTTTAGATTATCCACAAGTACAACACAATCAGATATAGCCACGTGATCATGGACTGTGTACCACGGACATTGTACTACCAGTCATGGACTTTGCAACATGCTGCAAAATTGGCCCAAAGGATCTCAGTTCTTATTTAAAATAAAAATGTTTTTTTCTAACACTAACATCTCTGGGATAAAGTCCAATACAACTGACATAATGGTGTATCTGCAGAAAGCCTGAAATAGCAACTTAGAAAGGGAGATCTGCGTATTTTCTTACGGTGAGCATTCTGGCTTTGTGATTCTACTGCTGTGAACTCTGCTTTTTGTCAAATACCCCAAATTCAGCACTTCTGCTCTGGAATCTGTCCTATGGCTGCACTAAGTACCCACAATTTCTTTCTCCATTCTCTCTTTTGAGGCCCCTGAATTACAGATCATATCCCTTGCCTAACAACAGGCAGCAGATGGATGAAGCCTACCAAGGTAATCTGGGAAAAGGGAAGCATGAAAATACTGTCTTTAAATATTCACGCACAAGCTCCACCCATGTTACCGTTTTCTGCTTTGATCTGAATGTATGTGAGCAGTAAGACTGTTTTGGGATAACAGCACATGTGGAAAAACTAATTTACAGACATTAGTAATAGAAGGGGGAGTAACAGGTGTTGCTAACCCTGGAGGTTTGTACTCACAGAGAATGGAAAGACAACAGTGGCAACAGAGTCCGGAGTAGAACCGTAGGCTCACACAGCAGTTTGTGGATGAGACTTGTATATGGGGTGAGTAGCAGAGGAGTTGTGGGAGAATGGAGACCACAGGTAAGTCTTTTTGGATCATACAAGTAAGGGGCTTTGCTTTCCATACCATAGTTTTTGCCATCCAGTTATGACACGAAGCCTCAGAACAAACTTGGAGCGCTCTGCCAAAGTGGCTGGTGGCTATATAGGTGAGAGTCATGCTATGGGAATGAGGGTAACCCATCACCTCCACTTCCAGCAATGCACAGCACCATTGCTTGCTAACTGACCACAAAAACCAAGTTGAAAAGAGTTTGAAAGACTGTCACAGTGCAGGGTCAGAAGTACTTTATATACACTGTTTTCTTTGCTTTGCCATCTTTGTTACCAACACTGCACTGACTTCTCCACAAATACCGCAGTTCACACCACAGGTCTCTCCAGAGCTAATTTGCTGATGCTGGGGACATTGTGTCAGATTGCTGGATCATATTTGTGGCTCTCATCTGTACCGCAGCACCACCCCACAGACCTGGTCCTGAGCGTCTTCAGTGTCCACCCACCTTCCTTTCCCACACGCTTAGAGGTAACAGTGCCCTGCTTTTAGTGTGTACCCACACAAGCCAGAGCAGCAGGGCATCATACACATAATTTAAAGCAGAGAAAATGAAAAAGCTGCATGTCTATACTCTTGGGACTAAATGGCAAAAGCAACAGAGTATGATTCTCCCAGATGGGCTCTTTAATATCCAAAACACCCACTGTTACAGCTGGAACCTCCCAAAGTGCTTTACACATGACCCCATCTCTAGCTATAAACTATAGTGACAGGTTTACCCTGGTCTTATACTGCCACGCTGCTAACAGAAATGTCTTGGTGCTTTGTTTCACAAACAGAACAGGCTTTTGCACAAAAACAATGACAGTGAGCCAAATTTTAACTGAGATGCAGCTGTGCAAATTGTGAGGGAGGCATATCTGTGACTATGAGGAAATATAGCCCTATATGATTCTCCYGCATCTTGGGAATACACATGGAAGAGAAACACACGGTACAACCTCACATCTTCCTCTGGAGCTTTACTTTGATGTCCCTGTCAAAGGACAATCTTGATGCAAAAATACACCACAATAAACAGATTTAAAAGAAGACAAAGTCCTCTCTCTTGGTTTAGTTTCCTGATTCTGCAAACTGCCTTCAGCCCCCCCCCCATCCTCTACCTCTGTCCTGTCCTAACCAACACGTAAGCATGCCATGGATTATCATAGAATAGGAAATCCACCCGAGGAATTTCCTGCTAATTGCATCCTGCTTGATAAAGGAAATGGCCTAAGAAAGTCCGGTCTGAACAGTAGGAGAGACCAGACTGTAAGAACAAGTCAGAGCTTTCAGCTGTGTTGAGCCATGGCCGTGCCCCTCCCTTGCTGAATGGAGACCACAGCAAGTTCAGAAGGCCAATGCCCTTGTTTTTCAGAGCCTCATCTGCACAAAGCACCAGAGCAACATGGCTACAGGAAGTTGGACAGTTTGCACAAATGCCCTTGAACCAGTTTAAACTTGTGTGGACAAATGGCCTTTTCTGGATTCAGCTTCACTAGGGACAAATAACATTATYGCACCAGCTGCTTGCCTGACAGTGGCTACTACCCACTGGGAGCACCCCCTGCCCACTTCAGTGAAAATAAGCTGGCTTGCTTAGCGAAGTTGTACAATATAAATTTTGAAGCTAACCTGGCTCATTGTGACTGAAAAGGGCTGCAGTGTGCCCATGGCAGCAGCTCACTGTCAGATCTGAAGGAAAAATAACTGCTGGCTGAAGGCCACTGACAAAGATGCAGGATGGCTGATGACATCCATTACTTTCACCATTGCAGGTGGACCCATAAACCATATCCCACAAAACCTGTGCCTAATAATCAGAATCCACCCTTTTGCTTGCACTTCTTGGAAAAGGTTATAAAGTAGATTAAATTGCTGCAACATCAATGTATAGAGAAATGCCGATCGTGCTGACRGCAAAATCACTGTGGGAACAGCAAGCCCTAAAGTGGGATCAAACTGCCTGAGAAGGTGCAAGCCAGGCCCATCACAGAGCTAGCTGCCAACACCAAGGCTTGTAAACCTCAGCAGGGGACTCACTTGCAAGATGTGGTACACCACTACTGGAATTATAGCCCCAAATCATACCACTAGGGCATAGTATGGGTCAGAGTAATTCTGGACTGAAGTGTAGCAGCATACAGAGAATCCTTGTGTTTGTAGGCAGAGGGTCAGACTATGTGSATGGACGGGAGATACTGCAAGATCTATTTAGAAAAACCACTGTACTTCAAAATTGCTCCTGTTCTATTAACAAAAAGCTTTCTCTTTCCATTCACTACTGGCCTGCTTCCAGTCCCACATGGACTGAGAAGGTACGTCTTCCCTTTTGCCTCTTTGTTTCACCCATCAACTGCTCTAATAACAGCAGTGGCTGGGACTCCGAACTCTGCAATTCCAGTGGACTTGCCTTGTTTTCTGGGATGTGGCTCCATCCTGAACTTCTGAGCGTGATTGTGTGGAGTCTGTCTGCGCTCCAAGAGTGGGGCAGGGTAAGGACAGATTGTCTTGTCTGGGAGGCTTGGAGACCTGCAGGCATGTGCTCAATAGCCCAGAAACAGGGACTAGAGGAAGATGCTCTTCTTAATCCAGAAGAGGTTGGACTCCTCCTTTCCACATCTGAAAGTATATTAAAAACAAGGTATCAATGGAGCACCATACTGTGGGAATGGCTTTGCCTCTTCAGTTTGACTAGAAAGAGTTGGTAAAAAATGAAAAGAACTGAGAAAAAAAAAGAAAAAAAAAAGCACTTCCAGCCACACTGCCCTTTCCTTCAGTAAAAAAAAAAGCTCCTTTTTGCCATGGTCCTGTGCTTTCCTTCCTCCGGCAATATGGGCCCCACTCTTATGGGGGCGCAACATGACGCAGTCCTGCACGCCCCTCCTTCCCTGTTGTCTGTGATACCTTCCATCTCCTCCTCTATTGCTTGTATTCTCTGCTGAGCGTTCCTGTTCCCTGCAGCAGCTGACTGTCGATAGTGTCTCATTGCTTCTGCCAGGTCCTGCTGTACTCCAAGGCCCTTCTCATAGCAAATGCCCACGTGATACGTGCTTTGGGAATCCTAGCCACAGAAAACAATGCAGCAATCAGACCCACAGCATGGAGAAGTGACCACAGTATGTGAAAGAAGAACAGACAGTCTTTAACACCTACTCCTCTATCTTTGGTCCCTCAAACTGTATCTTCAGTCATTTAGCTCCTTCACTGAAGGCATTCTCAAGCAGAATTTCTCACCAGGTATTTCCAACTCCATTCCTTACCACCCCTTTCCAGTTAAATTCACTGATTTCTCCTCAACATCCAGGCCTGTGTCACAGGAACTAATAAGTAGCTGTCCCCATAGAGCATCCAGATTGTGTCAGGGGTCACAGCTAAGGGGACTCAGGCAGCCTTGACTGCACCCATATCCTGATCACACCCAAACTGYGAGCACACCCTGTGGCTTGCCCTATTATAGTTCACACAGAAGTCTTAAAAACATAACAAATATCACAGAGGTGCTTGCTGCCAAGGTTGGAAGATTCCCCTTGGCAACCTCTGCGATGTATCAGGATTACAACAGAACATCCCACCAGTATCCTGCTCAGCCCCACCCAATGCTACTTCAAAAGAAAACTCAAGCAGCGGAAATGAAGTCAAGCAAATAAGCACTACAGAGAAAAAATGAACACTACTCATACACAGCTGCTGAGAATGAACTAGAAAATAGCAGATGTCACTGCAAATGGCTCAGTAAAGCCAAATCCAAACAATAATGTTTGTGGGTCAGTTGGGCACTTTATCTTTGAGACCTACTGGGAGTGAAAGGATCCCACCAGTAGCGAAAAAGCATGACGACAGTCTTGTGAAGACACTAAAAAGACTATATGGGCTAGTGGTCACACAGAACTTAGGTTCCTAATATTGGAAYAAGGGGATACTAAGACCCTACTCCAAAAATCTGACTAATGGGAGAAACAAAGTAAATTAATTTTCCCTTGAAATACCTGGTATACAACATAACTTGAATTGTATCACTGCCAGAAATGTGATCTAAACAAGGCTTTGCAAAAAGTGTGAGCGGTAAATTTTAATAAAGCCATGAGAAAGGAACATATTGCAGGTGTTGCTGTCTGGGATGTAGGTGGTGGAGGAAAAGAAAGAACTCAATGAGTGAGTGCTTTGCAGAATGTTGCAATTCTCAGTTTATGACAGCACAGAACTTCTTGAGAGATGAGATAAACACGTTGAAGGACTGGCACTTTWGATGCGACAAAATACAGGGTTAAATAAACATAAATTATTCCCCTAGCTGTTTCTTACATGATGAACACCTCAAAGTCAAGACTGCTAGGAGAAGATATCCCCAAACTAGTATGGCATAAATGGTTGTGAGATACTTTGAAATCTAAAGTCAGCCACAGTTCTCCAAGAACACTGTTTATATTGTATGGTTGCTCACCAAAACTAAGGAAGAACAACACAGAAAACAGCAACCGAAGTTAAACACAGTTCTCTGAAGTGCCATTGTGCTTGGAACAACGTTTGTTGTTGCTGCTCTCGGCTTTAGCACAGAGCAACAACCTGAGAAAGAAACCCTGAACCAATGGCCTTTTGTGTTTTTCCCTTTCTAGAGTTTTAGCTAAATACTGCAATCTTTGCTTCACCTATAGCCAACAGTCTTTTAACCAAGCTAAGTGACACACTTCGGAGTGCTCTGTTGCCGTGGGTAATGGGAGAAGGACATACTTGTGGATACTTCTCCCAGGAGAACATGCTATGGGGTCTGTACACATGCCTACCACCAATGATGAGGTAAAGGGCTGATGGTACATCTGTAGCCAGCACCCACCAGGGAATAGAGAGCTGAGGAAACAAGGCTGAGTTCTGGGAACTGTCAAGGGTTGTGACTAAAAGACCTGCAAAAAACTGACTACTAGGAAGTACTGCTGGGTGCAGCAATTATCCTGCCAGATTTTCTGTTGTTAAGGGCTTACTATGGTTTCAGTAAAGGAAAACTTCCAGCAGAYTGTGGAATTAAATACTGTATCAACCACCAAGAACATGATCTCTGAGYATTTGGAGTTAATCTAATCTGGTCTCACCACCGATCTGATAGAGTCTGCATACTTAAATTGGGTGAAAACTGAAGTGGCAAAATCTGCAAGTGACAAAGTCATTCAGAGTGATCAAACTTATTGTAAAGAATTAATTTCAGAAGATGTGAAAACACACTAAGCATGGGCAACACAATGGCAGATGAAAAATATTGAAAAATGTGTTGACAAATGTAAAGGAGTGCATATAAAAAGAAATTTGTGAGTCCCTGTGATAATTTCCTGTAACCAACAAGTCAGAAGCAGTCAAAAGGGCAAACAATGCTAGGAAACAGCAGAATTCAGGAATACAGAACAACGCAGAGGATCTCATGTCAAATCCCTAGCATGGCTCCATCCTGAGTCCTGTTTTGATTCAGGCATCTTTAAATGGACAAAGGAGAATGTGAGGAATATAGAACACACTGACAAGAGAAATGGAACAGCTTAGCTACACACAGAGAGAAAATAAACTAGCACTGTGCAGCTTGGAAAAGMAATGTCTCAGAGGGCATAAAGAGGGCAACAGAAACAGCAATATCAGCCAGAAGAGTGAATAGTTACTCACTTTTTCCCATTACACAAAAACTGTGGGAACTCAAGTTAAAACGAGCAAGTTCTTCAGAAAAGAAAATAGCCTTTAAAACAGAGCGCAAGCTGAAAAGTGAACAATGTCACACTGCTCTGAAGARGCAGAGCTTTGGATGCAGAAACCAGGCTGCACAACTTGCAAGGTTATGCTTTCACTCCACTGAGTGCTGGCAAGGCCTTAGCAACAGTACTATGCCCAGACTGTGGCACTGCCCTTCAACAAAASTGTGGGTCACTTGGAGAAAGTTCAACAGAGAGCAAGAAAATTGCCTGCAAGCTAGACAACGTGACATGCAAAGAGAAACTGAAACAACTGGGTAAGGCTGAATACGGATTCAAGTATTCAAGTTGTTAAAGTCCCTGCAATGAAACAGAAATAATCTGCTCATTGTCTCTATGGAAGATAAGAAATAACAGGTCTCTTTCAAAGAGCAGATTCAAGACAGACACAACAAAGTCCTGTTAATGATGCAGTAGAGAACAAGGTTGCCTGGGCAGAGTATATAGACTCCATCACTGGAAATTGTTAAAATGATGTTAGATGAATATTTGTCAGAAATGGCATAAGCACTGGTCCTGTAAGACTTGGTCTGACCCAGTAAGSCTGGTTTGACATTCACATTTTGCAGGGTCCGTGTGCTATAGCCTGTTTCCTCCCCAAGGCTTCATSCTGTCCTTTCAGACAGTGCAGCGAAGTCTTGACCCTCACTCCTACTGCCAAGAAGCCCTGAAACCTGCCACATACAACCTGCAGCGATCCCAAATGCAGAACAGTCATAGCTTACAAAGGGACTACTTACGCCATTCTTGGCTGCCAGCAACAAGTACTTCAGACCTCTCTTTTCCTTAGGTTGTAGCCCTCTCAGGTAGAACACTCCAAGATAAGCCTGTGCCTGCAGCAAAACCACACAATACAAATTAGCCACGATTCTCCATCTTAGTTACTCCAGTTCTTTAACTTATTTTACAAGTTATCTAAATGCTTAGGCATCTGCTCCTGCTTGGGCAATCCACAATCTCTGGCAACTCAGCAAGGACACTTGCAAGACTGGAACRCAACGTATCTTGCTTGCTGCAGAATCTGCTAGAAAAAGCACTGCCTAAGAAAATTAGTCTGATATGGCAAACACGAAAACCCACATTTAGTCTATAAAATTCCATTACATGTGTTGTAACTCTATCGTATTAACACTGTAAGACCCAGAATATCCTTTCAACTTGCACTGCAAAAATCAGAAACAGAGAATAGCTTGAGAATAGCCCAAGTTGTTTGCACTAACCAATATCTACAGAAGCTACAGTTTGTAGAGCAGTGTGCTACATGAGATACAGTCACTGCCAGAATGGCTGGCATTTACAACACATGCCTAAATACATCTCCTGAAGAGTGGAAAAAGGATTGCAGGGTGCACAGGTCCATATGGATGAATTATCTTGAAAAGCCATAGCTACAATTTGAGAATCTGTTCTTACTTCAAACATCTCACAGAATTTCCTTCACCAAAGTGACCTGTATATTTGGAATTGAAAGGAGATGAGATACAAAGCTACAATTTCRACTGCTGGTCAGTTTTCCTAAAATGATAGTCTAATCCAGAGGTTCAGTCTGGAGAGAACAATTACGGGCATGTTTGACTCCAGCTTCAGAGCTGAGGTAATTCAAAAAGACACAAAYAGCACATACCCTAATACTTTCTACCAGATGCATGCTTGCTGAGYAGGGTGAACGATTAGTCTGACTGGGCAAAAGTGCAGTCCTAAATGATAGGAACAGAAGATACTTTGGAAAGCCACTTCCACTTAAGAGAGCAGGAATTTCTGGTGGAAKTCTCCTGTTCTCTGCTGAACCTTGGCTAGTGACTGCAAGCATGACAGAGATCTGGAGTTTCCTTCCTGCTGATGTCATCTGAACAGCTCTTTACCCTGAGAAGACAGAGAGGTGTGAATTGTGTTTAGTGACACAATGTCAAAACATGTTTGACCCAAACACAGATGTTGTGGTAACCTGTGGTAACAAAGCATACACTTTGCTTTCTGGGAGTGTTAAATCTGCTTTGCTCCAGACCCCTATCTGTTGGATATGACTGCTTCTCTTCACTTAAAGCTGATGCCTCCATCTGCAGATTCTCTGGGCATGAAACATGAAAGGCTGTCCCTGCTGTATTAAACAGAGCAGACCTCAGGAACACCTGGCACCGGAGAAGAGATGATTTAACAGGTTTCATAAGAACTGGTGCTTCTGAACTCTCTCTTTATTTGTGAGGTAAGAAAGCCTTATGTGGAAGGTATTGGTTATAGCTGCATCCCTTCCTTAAACAGGAAGGCTAAGGGGGGAGTGTCTTTATCACAACACCAYGATGGGACCTGGAGCTTGCACTTACTAATATGCAAAGAATCCTGTAAGCATTTTGGGTTCGGCCAAAAAGAGCCACATTAAATAGCCCTACAACAAAACAGAAAACCAATACTGTTGACATAGTGGGTATCTAGTTGCCTCCCACATACGGGTGGCAGGTGGGGCTGTATCCCATTCACTGGCAGAGGTATCAGTATGTAGGAAGATTTTTGCTTCCAGTCCCATAGAGGCTGCTTTCTAGGACGTCTTGTGGTTCAGATCCTAAAGAAGGGGATCTCTGCTGGCTCTCTCCTAACAGGATGTTCMGCTTTTATGTGGACACTAACCTCTGTAATCCCGGCCATTGCTGCCTGCTCCAGAAAAGYCACTGCCTTCTGAAGACTGTCCCATTCATTTTCAGGTCTGTGGCTTAAAACGCATCTAGCATAGCGATACTGTGCCATGGGGTGACAGTTGCTGGCTGCATAGTAGTAATAAAAAGCTGCCTGGAAGCACAGAAACACACGTGTGATTCAGGTGATACATTCCCTCAAATGTGACATGCCTCTCCTCTCCCAAGAACACTACAATTCAGTCCTCAGGCTTAAACTCTCATTCTAGTTCTATTATAAGTTGCACACACCCACCTCTGCAGCCCTCMCACACTTCCCTGCTGAAGTACATGAAATTACCCAAGTGAGACAGTTGACTACCACTGTATGAGAGCCTTTTAACCAGTCCTGCTACCTCTAGTCAGAACTCCTGTTTCGAAGGTGGGCGAACAACACTAAAGCTTACTCTGTGCCAACAGAGATCTGCACAATTACTCAAAGCAAGCAGCCTTCACAGATCTGCATGAGCACACTYGCTAGGAACAGCTACAGAAAGATGCTGACTACAGCCAGTATGCACTAGGTGGCAGGCTGTACTTAAGGTACTCAAACTGGACAGCTCCAGATACAAAGCAGTATTTGGATGTACAGTGGTGTTTTAAATACAGTAACATGACAGGTTTCTCCTTTGGTACCGCCCGGCTGGTAGCGGCACAGCACGCATACCTGGGATGGGACCTCAGTAGGCCTATGCGGAAGGGGATTTCAGGAGCGTATCTCCAAGGGTTTCTGTGGCATTGAAGCCAGTACAGCAAACCTGCTGTTGGCTTTAAAACGTCCATTTTTTTTCTAAACAAGACTTCAGAGATTGTCACATACATCCAAAAGTAAAGGGCTTGTGCATCCAACAAAGACCACTCTCTCCTGGTCCATGCAGCAAATGTACAACCTACAAGCTGCGGATACCTTTTCCAGGTCTTTTTCTGTGCCTCTGCCGTGCTCATAACACAGACCCACGTTGAACTGGGCTTTGCTGTAGCCTCGATCTGCTGCCAGTTTGAAGCAGGTATAGGCTGCCTTGTAGTGGCCTGCTCTCATACTTTCAATCCCTGAGAAGAAAGCAATGTAAAAAGAGAGGAAAATAAAACAGACCAAAAGAATCGGAGCCTCAAACCAGCAACCTCCCCCACAGYTATTGGGGCCTTTTTTGTCCCATGCCAAGCGGTCTGGTTCACTTTCACCGGGCTCACCAACCCTCACCTCAGATTAAAAAGTTTCCATAGGACCAATGGGAAGGCTACTCTTTAGGGATTTTTCTAGTCTCATTGCAAAGAAGGAATAAGGGCTTGCACAATGTAYGGTTCACAGAGAAGCGGCTCCCTTTTCTAGTGCTGCAACTAGGGGTATATGAGAAAAAAAAATAGAAATCCCTGGCCTATAGATTGGCATCTTATTTCAACTCTTTTTAGAACTGCAGTTCCGCATCTGCTTTTTCAGCATGCCAGAAAAACTGAGACCTCAGACACTGAAAAAGGAGCTGCAAAGATATGACAGCTCATGTTACAAAAAGATAGAGATGACTTAATTTCCAACTACAGATGTCAGGACAACAGTATAGACTTCAACCATGACCGGATTTAAATATACTGATATAAATCAGGTGGCAGAATGGGATAAAAGGCAATAAATCTCTCAAAGCACAGTTGAAATTGCTGAAAGGAGGCTTCAGCTTTGGGCATATGCCATCTGCAACAATTTGGAGGTCCTCCAAAAAGAGAAAAATACGGTTCAAGGCGCAACAAACCCAAGTCCACGTTACCAAGGATGTTGAATGCAATGGAAATATCAATCCGGAAAATCTGCTGCAACTGGAAAGCAGCTTCCTCTAAATGCCCTTGCCGTGCTAGGTCACCCTTAGGAGCCAAAAAAGAAAGTTATTAGACAGCAAAAACATACCTACACTATAGGAGATCCTTTCTAGGAAACAGAACAGTCTGACACATTTGTACTGTCTTGCGGTAATCAAGACTGTAAGTTTATCTGGTGTCATGTGTCCACAAATGTCTCCCTGTCCTATAGAGACATCTGGTTAGGGAAGCTGTGTGGACATTGCTCACCTCCCCTCTGGTCAGGAAGGTGGTGTAACCTCTCAGATATAATCAGACAGCCTGGCGCTATGCATAGCTCCCCTCCTCAAAACAAACATCTGCCCTTGCTCAACCTCCTATATCATGTACAATGGCACAAACAGCATTTCTCTCTGCCAAACATGCACTGACATATTTCTATATGCTTTACATGATTCAAACAGAGCCTAAACTGTCAGCTTACTGAACACTGCACATTCCTAATCCACTGTCTCTGCTGTGCAGGATTTTCTTTTCTTCCTTAGTAATGAACAGTATTTTTTGCTTTGCCATAGCTCTGGGAGGTAGGAGGATTAGCCAGGCCTGCAGCTTTAGTTTCCACGCTTGCATACAAATTTAGTGCCATCGAGTGGCAACAGTGCATACTGCATACAATCTGAGATACCTCCATGCTTGAGAAGTCACATTACAAAAACGCCCCTCGTCACCCAACAGTTTTACTGCCCAGTCAGCACTCAGAGCTGCTCACAAGAGGATAAAACATGAGTTGACTCATGTCCTCTCTCCTGAGAGCCTTTTAAGACTAGACACACTACYCAAGATTGAATTAGAGGCTATTTCTATGGGACCTGCAGAAGTAGCCCTTCCTAGGATGGAGAGCTGAGCTTACCCTCTAGGGGCACACAACAGGCAACATCTTACTCGCAGGGGATCAGAAGTCACTTCCATGTCGAAGAGAGGATCCCATTCTGCTAAATACTGGAATCCTAGCCTCATGCTGTTCAGTGTCCATGAGCAGCTGCTCAGCTGACTTATTTGTAAAATAGGGAACTATCTGCACCTAAGACTGTGAATTGCAAGCAATTAACAGGCTTAATTGTAACAAGAAGAAGAATCCGACTGATGGTCTTATGGCTCTCAACCTGATGTATCCTCCTCAAGCCCAAAGGCTTTCTATTCCTTTCTCTAACAGACAAGACTCAGTCCCAATTTGCAGCCTTGGGAGTACTGACACCACCTTGGTGTCAAGCTGAACCACGTCATGGTGTCATGGGTTGTCTGCTGAAAACCAAAATAGAAACAGCATATAGTGACCTAGTGAAAGATGGCATTGAAATGCCAGTAGGCAAGAACATATTGGTGCTACTGGATTGCTGGGTTTGTTTTTTTTTTTCTTTTTTCTCCAGGTTTCCTCTAGTGCCTCTTTATTGGCATTCCTGTTGCACAAGTATCTTAAAGGATGGGGATGCCACTTTGGACTTCCTGGAATTTTGCTCTGGTTAAAGTGGAGGAAAATTTATCATATATCTCAGTCTCCTGGACTCTATGTGCAGGGCAGGAAAGGGTCTTGCCTGGGAGTGGATTGCTCAGGCTGTGCTTGGGGTTGCACTGAGATGCCTTCCTGTAGTCAAGGGATCTCAGGGGCAGACTAGGGGAGGGAAATGGGAGAGCATACCTGTGTACTGCGGGGGGCCGGTCCCAGGCTGCAGCGCTCAGGAATTTGGAACTCTCCTGCATTAAAAATAAATAAATAAATAAATAAATAAAAGGCAGGGTTAAGCAATATCGTATCTTCACCCCTTCCTCTTATTCCCAACCTGTCTACTCCACAGCTCTTTCCTAGAGGACTGATAAACTGTCCATTCAGAGATATTAAGAACAGAAGGAATTCTCAGCAATCCAACCTCCGTAGCACAAGCAACACAGCATCATGTGAATATGTCCTGTTGAGGCCTGTAACCTGCATCTGGCTAATGCATCTCTTCCAGAAAGGCCCCAAGTCTAGATCTGAAGACACCAAAAGGTAGTGAATCTTTCACTTCTTTGTTCCAGTATCTAGCAATCACCTCTAAAAACGTGTGCTTCATTTCAAATTAAAATACATCTGGTTTCTGCTCCCAGGCACTGGCTCTTGCTCGGCTTTTTCTCTCTTTACTAAGAAGCCCATTCTCCTTTTGAAAGTCCTGATATAACTAATCAATCCCTCTTAATTCTTTTTTGTGATTCTAAACAAAACTGAACTGTCCATGCCTTTCAACTGAAGTACTTTTCTCCTTGAGTTGATTAATTTTATGACTTTTTGCTGCTATTTCTGAATTTTCAACATTGTTATGAAAGTGCRGACACTATATTAGTCTCACTAGTGTCACAGGAAGGATAAAATTGCCTCCTCATTAGTATTTTTAACTGCCTAGTTTGCATGTATCAGAACTGGATTCCTATTCCTACTGGCTAAAGCATCACGCTGAGATGTTATGTTTAGGAGCTTGTCTACTCTAACTCCTAAATCCTTTTCCGGGTAACTCCTTACCAGGGTACAGCTCTACATCTGTAAGGCGATCATCAGACATGCTCTTCTGCTTGCATCAGATCCAGGTCCAGGTGACCACCCCAGAGTGTCCCAGTTGCTCACCACTGCCCTCTAGGATATGCTGGCACAGGCACACATTTAAACACTGCCTAACCAGGTCCAGTCAAAGTTATTCAACTAAGATGTCTACAGCAAAAGCTAAGCCAGTTCACTCAGGCAGTATTGTGTTGGAAGTGATTACACAGGCATTTACACCAGCCCGTCCAAGAGGACGGTAAMCTCCTGCAAAGAGGACCAACAGCTTGGGCAGGCTGAGACCCAATTATTTTGTAAYCTGAGTCATAAGCAGCTAGATCCCATCAGGCACCGAACGCTATCGTTCCAGGATCAGTTTAAGCCAATGCTGCTAACAGAAGTAGCTTTGTCCTCCCCATGTCTTCCYGTCTCCCTTGCAAGCTTTTTGGCTGCTGAGCAGGGAATTAATCTGAGTGAAAAATCAGTCCTTTTGGGGGTCCAATTTCTTGATTCCCTTCACCGTATGGCTCCACAAATGCTTGTGCTGGCACAGAGACAGAAATGAGTGTTCGACAGGCAAGATTGCTTCTACTTGTAGCTGCACCATCTTACAATGCACATAAAGCTGTGGCCTATGTTCCAAGTGTGGCCTCGTTACTCCTAGATAAACAATTTGCCTTCTGGCAATTTTATCTGAATAAACCCCACTCACCAGACAAGCAAGATCACTACAGCAAACACAATTTCTCTTTATCATTCCACCAAAAGTAATATAATCTCCAAATTTATTTGTTGCACTTCACATTTATTTTCAGTTCATACATAAAATTATTTGATCTTTGTCACTGAAAATCTTCGTCTCTGGTTCAGATATCTCACAATGCAATTTGTTTTTTAACATACATAAAACAGCAAATTAAAGTCTGCATTAAAAATTCTTCCAAGTGTTTGTTAAGAAGCATTATTACTTTCATGCCCTCAAGGCTCTTTATATTTGGTAGAGACATCTACTCCTAAATCAGAGATTTGTCTTTTACTGTCACTGGGAAAACATGATGTAATTTGGGCAAATTATTACTCCATGAAAAACCAACAGAAACTAATTCTGAATTCTGTCAGCCCTCAGGTCCCTCTCTCACAGGAAATCCCTGCTCCCTCAACTCCCAGTAATCTCCCCAGATTAGAGTTACTAATCCTAGAGAGCAGAAGATCCTTTGCAAGATGRCATAGGGATCAAACAATTCTGACACCCAGTCCCATTCCTATTTCCTGAAGGACTAGATTAAAGAATTCTCTCAGAGTTCACATCTGAAGCTGGGCAAGCCCCAAATCAAAACTTTTGAAAGCCTTCTCTTATCTCCCAGCAGCCATCTCAAAACCTGGCATACAACCTAAACACATTGCTTACATTGCTTCAACAACAGTAAATGGAGAAATAAAAGCACTCCCAGGCAGCAAAGAATCCCATTCTATTTCAGCAGAATAAGAAGACCAGTTTATATTAACCTCCAGACTAACATTAGTTAATGCAAATTCACCCCACTTGTTTGTTTCTCATTTCCCAATATAACGTCACAGGACTGCATTTGAAGATTGGGTAAGCTTCTCCAGAATTTTACGGAAACTGTGCTTTGAATAAATTCATCGCTGTATTGCACATACAGAACTATGTTAAATTATTTTTTAAGGTGTCATACAGTTGTATGTTCAAAGCACAAAAAAAGGAAACACTACAGTTAAAATTTTCTGTGCAACTTTAATTCCACTCTYTAAATATGCATGATAATACAACATGACTACACATACTCTTTTCCATGTTATCTTGCAGCTTTCAGTGCACTAGATGCACAATGCTTACATATTCAGCAGCTAATAAATATTTTGTATTTCCTCACTGTTCATCCTGTACTTATCAAGTGTTATTGAAACCGAGCTCCAAATGCAGAATTATTAAGCTTCTCATAGACTGTCTAGAGTGCTTATCCCAGAACAACCAAATGCTTCACAARAAGGAATTCACAATTGGAGCTGGCCAAAATCCAGGATTTGTGGCCCATGGAAAAAATTAGTGTTTCCAATTCATTTCACTRTGCTTTGAAATGAAAACACACTTTTGAAACGTGTGTAATTGCAGAACTGAAATAAGGAATTTTACAGTTCTGCCAGGGGTAAAATACAGCTCCCCAGGGCAGCATTCAGTTGCTTTGACACTGAGACTGACTGTAATCACCTGCTTGCTCACAATGTGCCTTTAACTTTC